>NW_027362769.1:167407798-167590298 GCF_046119375.1 Phyllobates terribilis
ATTCAGTTACTTAGCAATTGCTCACATTAATTCATCTTTCACTCTGACTGTCACAGATTCATTCAACTCAAACATTCCACATATGAAGTTATATATATATATATATATATATATATATATATATATATTTAAGCCAAAATTGTTGTATCCTATTTATCAATGCGCATTGTCATATCAATTAAATTTAATATCTTAATATTTCTTTGAATATTCCCCAAGTACATATAATATAATATGAGATTTTCCTGAAATTCAAGACACTTGAAAAAAACTCTTGATTTGCAAAAATAGAAATGTCCTAGATTTTTTTTTTCCACTGGCTGCCAGGGTTTAAGTTACATCAGCTGGAAATAGAATGAATGGGATTCTATACTATTTACTCAAAGTTCAAAGGCTGCAGCTGTCACACATCATGCTGTAAAGCTACTTGTTATAACGAACACTTCATGCACAGAAAAATATTAATTAATTAATGTTACACATAATATAGTTTACTAGTTATATTGTTATTATTTTAAAATGTTATACACATAAATCATGCAATTTTTCAACTTCCTGTGTGAATAAAGAAATAAATCCATTTTAGAGTTGTTTGATCAAATCCTGCTTTGGAATGAAAACTCTAAGGAAATGTAAAAAAATAAAATTAAATATCAAATTCATACAGAAACAGAATTATTTAAATATCTTATACATATATTGGTTGGTTATAATGTAATTCAAAATATTGCTATTTTAATTTATATATGAAATTCTAATTTATTAATTAATATTTTTGTTAATTGTTACTATAAATATATATAAATACAATTATACACAATCTCTACTTAGACAAGTGTATATTTATATATATATGAACTGTTAGAAACTATGTAACTACAATTTTACTGTATAAGATTATAAATAAATAATGATACATTGTATAACATTTTGATACATTATAATTACAGTTTTTTTTCTTAGCCACTCCCTAAACCAAATCTTCTGTCTCTCTCAAATATCTCCAGGAAGGGTCTATTTAGAAAATTCATTTTTTTATCCTTCAAAACCTCAGAGAACTGCCTGTCCTTCTGTCCACATTCCATGATGTCACTGTGAACTGGTCGTCTCACCTGCCTCTGTCCGTCAATTTCGGCCATTTTCCTTTTTAGAGAGTCACAGTTCTGACTGAGTGTTAACTCTTTCTGTGAAAAAATGGACATTTGAATCATTTAATATGGCTTATAACATATATGAAATCTTCTGCGTATTTGATAGATTTCATTATGGGGATGACTCAGTCTAGGAGAGTTTGATATTGGCTTTTGGTAAGATTTCACCTTTTCTGGTTTTACAAATTTAGCTTGATTTATTTTCTTTTCACGATTCTCATGTTTTCTAACAGAATCCACAACTGCGCACATTTAAATAGAGAAACCTTTTGTCACACAAAAACTTGAGATACTGGATTTAAGAATTTGAATTTTTGTACAAAAGTGCTTATCATTTGTTGTAATTTTCCATTTTTGATGAGAGCTTTGTACAACCGTTCAAATATGGACATGAATGTATATGTACATTCCTTCCTACCAATTCTTAATTTCTGCAGATCTTCTATGTTGAGAAAATCCTTTGTGACACAATAAATCAAATATTTTAATCTGTCCGAATCATTTTCCCATCCAATAGGAGAGTCATTTTCACAGGGCATTAAATTTAGACGTCTGGAATATGTCACAGGAACCCACATTTTAAATAATTGATTCCTCTCCTCATTGGATAAATCAAACTTATCAGAGAAGCTCTCAAATGTCTCTGAATTTCTACAGGCATGGATTTTGACATTATATTTTGGCATGATTTTGTATAATTTTAGCAAATTTTTCCTCATTCTAATTTGGAGTTGGGCCGCTTCTGAATTTTCTGCTATTTTTAGTGTCCTTGTATGTCAGCTCCTCCTACGTCACTCATGTCTCCACCCACATCACCTAATATGTCAGTTTCTCATATGTCAATCATGTCTCCTCCCATGTCAGGTTTTTGTATGTCCGTCTCATGGTCAGACCCAAGGTCACCTTCAGTTACACACACGTGTCTCAAATCTTGTTCAATTTTATCTTTACAGTCAGAATCATTGTCACCATCTGACACTATTTCTACACTATTGTCCTGCTTAGACCTCTTTAACACAAAATTATGAAATACTTGTATCAAATGTAGAATATTCTGCAATTTGTGTTTATTTCTATTTGCCAATTTAGTTAACTGTAAATTCTGCAATTCACATTCTCTATATAACCTAAGCCACAAAACGTCTAAGTCATTTTCTGCATTAACTCTAAAGTTAATCTTACTTTGTTTAGCAAAAGAAGAAATTATATCCATATTTTGCTTACCTTCAGCTTCCTTAGCTTCTGTTTATAAGCACGTCCTATCCTCAGTTCGTCTGATTCTGATCCTTGTAGTACCTCTGGTTCCTGTCAGTTCTCAGTCTGTAGAATAGATTAGTCATCAGTCTATAGATTCTTTCTGATTCTGGTGACAAGTTAGTGAATTTACTGACACGTGAACAACAGCTGTTCAGCTCGTCTCTTCTATCCCCCCCTTTGTTCAAGAAGGAAATTCACTAAAAAAAATGAAAAATCAGTACTGGCTAGGCTCGCCATTGTAAAATAAATACTCCTTTCTGTATTATTTTCTCTACTGAGGACTTCTCAAAGTATCAATATCATGACATTCTTATAAAAAAATGTATCGATTTATTCTTGGATTGTCCATTAACAAGAATCAGATTGCAGCAGGTACAGTACAGACCAAAAGTTTGGACACACCTTCTCATTTAAAGATTTTTCTGTATTTTCATGACTATGAAAATTGTACATTCACACTGAAGGCATCAAAACTATGAATTAACACATGTGGAATTATATACTTAACAAAAAAGTGTGAAACAACTGAAAATATGTCTTATATTCTAGGTTCTTCAAAGTAGCCACCTTTTGCTTTGATGACTGCTTTGCACACTCTTGGCATTCTCTTGATGAGCTTCAAGAGGTAGTCACCAGAAATGGTCTTCCAACAATCTTGAAGGAGTTCCCAGAGATGCTTAGCACTTGTTGGCCCTTTTGCCTTCACTCTGCGGTCCAGCTCACCCCAAACCATCTCGATTGGGTTCAGGTCTGGTGACTGTGGAGGCCAGGTCATCTGGCGTAGCACCCCATCACTCTCCTTCTTGGTCAAATAGCCCTTACAGAGCCTGGAGGTGTGTTTGGGGTCATTGTCCTATTGAAAAATAAATGATGGTCCAACTAAACGCAAACCGGATGGAATAGCATGCCGCTGCAAGATACTGTGATAGCCATGCTGGTTCAGTATGCCTTCAATTTTGAATAAATCCCAAACAGTGTCACCAGCAAAGCACCCCACACCACCACACCTCCTCCTCCATGCTTCACGGTGGGAACCAGGCATGTAGAGTCCATCCATTCACCTTTTCTGCGTCGCACAAAGACACGGTGGTTGGAACCAAAGATCTCAAATTTGGACTCATCAGACAAAAGCACAGATTTCCACTGGTCTAATGTCTATTCCTTGTGTTCTTTAGCCCAAACAAGTCTCCTCTGCTTGTTGCCTGTCCTTAACAGTGGTTTCCTAGAAGCTATTTTACCATGAAGGCCTGCTGCACAAAGTCTCCTCTTAACAGTTGTTGAAGAGATGTGTCTGCTGCTAAATCTGTGTGTGGCATTGACCTGGTCTCTAATCTGAGCTGCTGTTAACCTGTGATTTCTGAGGCTGGTGACTCGGATAAACTTATCCTCAGAAGCAGAGGTGACTCTTGGTCTTCCTTTCCTGGGGCGGACCTCATGTGAGCCAGTTTCTTTGTAGCGCTTCATGGTTTTTGCAAATGCACTTGGGGACACTTTCAAAGTTTGCCCAATTTTTCGGACTGACTGACCTTCATTTCTTAAAGTAATGGTGGGCACTCGTTTTTCTTTACTTAGCTGCTTTTTTCTTGCCATAATACAAATTCTAACAGTCTATTCAGTAGGACTATCAGCTGTGTATCCAACTGACTTCTGCACAACACAACTGATGGTCCCAACCCCATTTATAAGGCAAGAAGTCCCACTTATTAAACCTGACAGGGCACACCTGTGAAGTGAAAACCATTTCCGGTGACTACCTCTTGAAGCTCATCAAGAGAATGCCAAGAGTGTGCAAAGCAGTCATCAAAGCAAAAGGTGGCTACTTTGAAGAACCAAGAATATAAGACATACTTTCAGTTGTTTTACACTTTTTTATTAAGTATATAATTCCACATGTGTTAATTCATAGTTTTGATGCCTTCAGTGTGAAAGTGCAATTTTCAAAGTCATGAAAATGCAGAAAAATCTTTAAATGAGAAGGTGTCTCCAAACTTTTGATCTGTACTGTACATACAATAATTAGTTATAAAGTAATTGTCCATTTGTCCATAATTAGCTTAATTGTTGAGATTCACCCATCTTTCCTTGGATCCTGGCTGGTAAATCACGTCTTCGTCCAGCATGTGTGTCAGGATGACACCATGTGTCCGTTGGCCTACGTCAGCTGCTTCCTCAGAGTGCAGATTCTCCTTTTGTGTCCTGTGGAATGGCAAGAGAACCCCCGTGCCTCCAACATGGGTTTTTATAGCACCTGTCACTCTACATATGGTAGTCAACTAAAAATACACACAAATGACGCATGTCAACTAGAAATGATGGCTGATGCAATTCTTGTGCAATGTATAGAACTCAGGATTAAGAATAAAATGAATATCCATAATTAATTATTTAACACCGGTTCAATCTGCTTCAAGCCGGATCAATCCGGTTCAATCTGGTTGAAGCCGGTTCAAACTGGTTCAATCTGGTTCAAGAAGGTTCAAGCTGGTTCAATCTGGTTCAAGCCGGTTCAAACCGGTTAAATCTGGTTCAAGCCAGTTCAATCCAGTTCAATATGGTTCAAGCCGGTTCAAGCCAGTTCAAACTGGTTCAATCCGGTTAAAGCCGGATCAATCTGGTTCAAACCGGTTCAATCAGTTTCACTCCAGTTCAATCTGGTTCAAGCCGGTTCAATCCGGTTCAATCTGGTTCAAACCAGTTCAATCTGGTTCAAACCGGTTCAATCTGGTTCAAACCGGTTCAATCTGGTTCAATCTGGCCTGGAGTAGTGTTGGGGTCCTGGGCAGTACTCCATCCTTACCTGAGAGAAAGAGATGCCACACCTCTAGGTGAGGTAGAGTACCTCTGTGGCGCCACATACATAGCCTCTGGTCCCGAGTCTCATACCGGTGAATCCCCCGCACCGTGTCTGCAGTCACTCTGTATCACTTATGACTGGACAACCCCTCTAATGATCAGTCGTCCTACTGACCAGAAATCAATCATCTATCCATGATAGCTGCGCTCTGTTCTAAATGTGTTTCCCCTCATAGTAGGCCGGGGACAACCAAGAGCTGCAGAGACACAATGTTCTGTTAGGTGTGATGTCCAGTTATACATATTTCTGTGACTGCATAGGGTCAGCCTTCATTGAGAGGGGCTGCCATTACATTCAAAAACTGGATGCCAACCTCCATGGCTAGGTGGGATGTACATGGTCAAATGACCAAATATTTTCCCCAAAAATATAAGAAAAATTAAATGTACACTAGTGGACATCCCTCTTAAGACACAACTCAATGGTAAATCCATGCATATATGAATTATGGTGCTAGTTCAGAAGGGTAATTATAGATCAGGAATGCCACTGGACAAGGTATCAGAGTAGACTACTTCTAGATGGAGCCATAGCTTGGAGGCCCTGGGTGGCTGAGAAGGAATAATAGGTCTGGTGATTGCCACAGGGTGTCTTTACTTATCATACACTTCCCCTGCTGCTATGCATGGTTCAAGACCCCTTTGTGACACCATCTTTAAGTATATTTAAAGGGATTGCTTTGTACACCATCTGCCACAGTTCAGGTCTTGTACTCACTTGGACAGCTTCCATGCCAAAGCTTTGAATGTCCACATTCCTCTTGGTCACCAATACTTCCCCCTCATTGTAGCCAACTCACTGGTCCACTAAGACAAGGATCTTCCTATATCCCAAACACGACTGAACTACCGCCTTTCCCAAGGCTTCAGCACAAACGCAACACTGGTCTGATACCAAGCTGACTACTATCAACCCAGTAGAATCCACAGAGCTGATCCTACACTTCTGGTGGCTCACATGGGACACTAGTGGGCTTCCTAATTCACAACATGATCATATCAGGCTAATAATGGTTACTTGCCAGATCAGATACCCTCACTAAGTAGAGCAACTGTACTGCTCCCCTGTAAGGGTTCATTCGCTTTCTGCTGGGACCTCCTTCACAGCTCCACATAGAGCTGCAAATCAGGTCTCCTGACTTCTGCCTCACAGCCGTCAGTCTCCAGACTACCACCTGAGGGGTGAAGGCTGCTTGTATTAGAGCAGGTCCTGGCCTACACCTCCTCTCGCAATCCTCCTTTTTATGAGCTCGCCCTCATCTAAGCGTGGTGGTACAAAATATCTCCATCAGCACCAGACACTTGCTTGGCCTAGACAACCCTCTGGGCTTCACCTGCCTCATCTCCCAGAAGACTGCCATTTCTCTATCCGGTCATTGTACCTCACAAGGGATGGCACTGAAGTCAGTCCTCCAGCCTCCATAACAATTTGAACATACTATACACAGTTCAACATCTACATGTGCATGTACAGTATAAAATATGGAGTCCAGGACCAGCAGGGAGGCTGCTGAACACTGAAGAACTCTTCAGGTCACACAGTGCTAGCGTTCTACTGCCATCCAGCTGCTTCGCAACTGTTGGGACTTGTAGTATTGAAGATCATCGGCCTACTGGATCCAAATATATTCACAAATGTTCTAAATTAGCCACATCCCTCGAATAAAATAAGACCATTTTGTCATTAACCCCTTCCTGAACAGACTATTTACTGTTTTTGTGTGCTTTCAATTTATCATTCTCTTATTCCAAGACCCACAACTTTTATTTTACGGTCGACATAGCCGTGTGAGGGCTTGTTTTTTTTTGTGGGATGAGTTGTACTTTTGAATGACGCCATCTATTTTATCATGATATACTGGAAAGCGGTAAAAAAAAAATCCAACTGTGGAAAAAAAAGGAGCAATTCCACAATAGTTTTTTATTTTTATTTACAGCGTTCAATTTGCAGTAACCATCACCTGGCGATATGATACTTCAGTTCAGTACAATTAGGCTACATTCACATGATGAGCTTTTATCGCGTATTGTCGCCGCGACTAAAAAGCAGCGTTTTACAATACCAGCAAAGTGTATGGGATTTACAGAAATCTCATGTCCACTGTGCTGCTTTTTTACTCTGTGTAAATTGACCTGAGGTGCGTTTTTCCAATTTGCAGCATGTTCATTTCTCTTGTGGGTAAACTGAGTTTTCTGTGCGGAATTTCCACATCTAATGTAAAAACACGCACATGCGTCTTTAGTGCTTTTACGTAGTGTAAACTCATCAAAACCGCATGCAGTCCGCATCTAAGAATGTCAATACCAGAAAGTTTAAAAAACAAAGCAGCTTTATTTAAAGCATGACACACCAAACAGAGACCAAAAACGCGTCAAAAACACAATGAAATAAAAATGCAGGTAAACTAAGGTCAAAAACTCAACAAACACTGATCATGAGAACGTAGCCTTACGGTGATACTGTGGCATCCTTCTACAACAGGTACCACAGGACCCAAAAGGGTGCATGGACGGACTTCTCCACAAGAGGCCCTCACTACAAACAGACTCCTCCACCCTTCCACCTCATACCACCAGATGGGGCCCTGTTAGGGATATATATATGGAGGGTGGAGCCAGGAAGATCAGTTTAGTGAGAGAATGTGCTGCCACTGAGAGCAGTGAAGACAAAGAGGAGAGGAGAGAGGAATTGAGGGGGCAGAGGAGCATCATAGGCTTACCCCGAGACACAAACGGGACACCGGGTCCGCGCCTATAGGGTCCTCTATACCCAGTAGGGACAACCGGCATACCAGGAGGCTTCCAGACCCCTGGTCATCCTGAAGCTACCAGCAATAACAGGACTAGGAACCACGAAGGCCCCGGCGTCCAGGGATAGTGGTTGCCAAGGAAAGGTCCTACTACCAAGCGGTCAGGTGAGAGAGCAACACAACACAGAAGCTAGGCCAAGTTCCAGGCTGGCTAGAAGCTTAGAGAGAGGGAGACATGGATCAGGAGGCCTTATAGCCGCTCACTGGGGAGAAGTCCTCAAGTACACCCTTCCTAGCAAGTACCCTGGACCATACCTGCCGTTACACCAGTAAAGGTACTGAAGTGCGGCACCCTGCTGCACACAGGTACCACAGGACCCAGGGGGCATGGACGTACTTCTCCACAAGAGGCCCGCATTACATACAAATGACACGCCCTCTGGGCCGTGGGGATACCCGGAGCCGGGCCTTGTAGATGCTGGGGGTTGTAGTCACCGTGGTGGTGACCCGTTCCGTGACCCAGGGCAGTCAAACCAGAGTAGTCTCTGTGTCTTTGTTATATATAGTCCGACTACGCCACCTGTGGGATGAGGTTATTGGGTACCGCCGCTGCGGAGCAGTCTACTGAAGCTGATGGTGGGTGCAGTAAGGTGATGTGACTCCCCACAGGAAGAGTGGAGCTTCAGGGCAGCGTGTATGGATGATGGTGATGATAGTGCCTGGATCAGTAATGATAACACGGAGTCTTTGCAGTGCAGTCCTAGGGTCTTTACTGATGGCAATTATATAGGCCCCAACGGGAGTACTTGCAAGGGATGAGGGCCTGGTCAGAGTGGGAGCAATCCTAGAATTCTCCTGGCCAGGTGGAGTTGTAGGCCTGCCGTTCTGACTGTACTCTTTGGCTATCCCGCTTATAGTCGTGTTGTAGCCCACGTCCCTTAGTGTGACATGCTGTGCTCAAACTTATGGCTGGCGACTCGGATCCCGTGTATTCCTCGCTCCTCTGTGGCGGTACTGGTCCTTTCGTGTGGTTGAGCCTCCGGGCTTCTGTTGGGCCAGGAGACCTGCAATCCCCTGCCCTGCTGTATCTGCTGCTGGGCCTGAAGGGTCCCACAGCCTCGGACTCCGGTGTCCGGTCCTCTGTGTACACTGACCAGGACGAGCTAACTCCAGTTCCAGTCCCTGGCTCCTTGCTCCTTCGTGTCCTATCAGACTCCTGACACTCACTAGACTCCGACTTAGACTCACTAACCCCGCCTCCAGACCCAGTTATAAAGGGCAGGATTCTCCCCTTTCTGGTCTGGAGCAGGAGTTGTTGCATGTAATGTGTGTTCCTGACCAGGAAACGCCCGTTTTGCTCCCAAACATGGTATTACTACCACTGTGGCAACCAGACCCTCTGGGGTGCCACATTCCCCCCTAGTAAATTTCAGTACTCCAGGACTGAACATATTTTGCAAAAATAACAGGTAACAATAAACAAGGTACATTAGAATATTACAAACATTACAGTCTTTATAGGTCACGGTATCATCCGTAACCAGGTGTCCATTCCACTGAAGATGTAGTTTGAGGGACCCGTCCCAAACCCTCCACGGGGGCCCTGGGGTGGCTACAGAGTATAGATGATCCGGATGTTGGACCACGTCTTCGGCCACCTCCACGGGTTTTTGTTCTGTGGTCTGGCACAAAGGGGGGCACTTTACAGGTGCAACTATTTACAAGGTAAAGTTTTTGTTTATCCATTGTCCATAACCTGAAAGTCTTTTTGGACCCTGTCGGGTAAATGGAAGAACATATTTAATACACACATATACAACATTTGCAATAATACAGTTATACATTACACTTTAAATTCTCCAATGAGCAGGGTTCTGACCTCTGGTGATTCTGGTAGACCTACGTAACACACTGTCTGTCTGTGTTCTACCTTGGTCCCCTGTATTTACCCCTGGTGTGGTGGGCTCAATGTTCACCTCACTACAGGTGTTTGTAGGTGTCTCTGGTAGGTTGGGCAGCTTCCTACGGATCCTTTGGCTTACCGTGGGCACGACAGGTTCGCTACTAGCAGAGGGTAGACTCTCCTGGTCTGCTGATGAGGAATCTTCTGTCTCCGGGGCCAATGGTTCTTCCAACTCTACTGGGACTTCTACAGCTTCTTGAGGGGCTGGTTGGAGAAATGTAAGGACTGGCACAACTATTGCATTATTCACTTGTGTCCACGACCGTGGAAATTCTCTGAGTACCGTGCTGACCATTTCTTCCATTTCCTCTGCGGGTTGAGGGATATATTGGTCTTCTTTAGCGTGTTGCAACACTGTTCGGGACATTTCTTCACGTGGTCTCTGGAAACTGTTGCTGTTGTCTCACCTCCGCACTTACTTATGAGGCACACCTTGGTGTTATCATGGTTTGAGGGTAGAACGGTGTACGGCTCTTCCTCCCACTAGTCATCCAACTTGTGAAGTCGCCTCTTCCTCTTTAGGACTTGCTCTCCAGGTGACAGGGGAACAGCAGGTGCATGTTGATTGTAAGTCTTCTCCTGCCTTTGTCTTGCTTGAGACAGACTTCTTTCAACACTTTCTTGTACCTTGCGGTATTGTTGCTGCCGTTCAGTATCCCAATCTGCACCAGGTTGGACGGTCTCTGGTGTTAGGACTACCATATCCAGGTCGATGGGCAGCTTACCAGGTCTTGCTCTCATCAGGTAAGCAGGTGTGCAGTTGGTGGAATTCACTGGGATATGATTGTAGAGGTCCACCAGGTCTGGCAACTTTTCTGGCCACAGACTGCGTTCCTCCAAGGGCAATGTCTTCAGTAGGTCTATCACCACTTGGTTCATCTTTTCACACATCCCGTTGGTTTGGGGGTGATAAGGCATTGTCCTGATTATCTTGCAGCCGTACAGGTTGCAGAATTCCTGGAATACTTCTGCTTCGAAGGCCGGACCTTGGTCAGTTAGCACACATTCTGGGTAACCATGCGGGCGGCAGAAGTGCTGTTGGAAAGCTCTGGCTGCTGTCTGAGCTGTTTGGTCCTTGACTGGCACTACTACCAGGAACCGGGAGTAGTGGTCTACAATGGTGAGAGCGCAGACATAGCCTGACCTGCTCAGGGATAGCTTCACATAGTCCAGGGCTACCAGTTCGAGTGGCTGCTTGGTGATGATGGGCTGCAGGGGAGCCCTCTGGCTGTCACAGTCTTTTCTTCTCAGGTTACATGGTCCGCATTCTCGACACTACCTCTCGATTGCTTTCCTCATGCCAGCCCAATAGAACCGTTCACGTAGCAGGACTTCCAGCTTCTTCCATCCGAAGTGTCCTGCTCCATCGTGGTACGCTTCCAAGACCATAGACGCATTCCTCCTCGGGACTACCACCTGCCAGACAAGCTCATGTGTCCGGGAGTTGATAGTTCTTCGACACAGCTTCCCTTCATAGATGAACAGCTTGCTCTTTTCTTTCCACAGCTGTTTGGTCTCTTCTGGAGCATCTGAATCAGGGTATGAGTCAGCTTGTGTCAGCAACTCTTTGACTAGGCGGACAGTCGGGTCACTGTCTTGTGTTTCTGCCCATCCATGGTGGGGCAATGGATTGAACGTGGCTTCTCTGTTGGCAGAGCACCTGTTCTTCACACAATGGGAGCACTGCTTTATCCCATGGCGGTGGAACGCGAGGATTTCTATCTCTTCCAGCTCCTCCGGGTCTTCTCCCCCGTCTGGCAAGTTAGGCATTCTGGACAGCGCATCTGCGTTTGCATTCTTGTGCCCAGCCCGTACTTGATGGTGAATTCATAATTAGACAGTTGGGCCATCATCTTTGTTCCAGGGCACCAAGTTTTGCAGTGTCCAGGTGTGTCAGCGCGTTATTATCCGTGTACACAGTGAATTTGGAGGAGGCGAGATAATGCTTGAAGCGTTCAGTCACGGCCCAGACGATGGCAAGGAACTCCAACTTGAAGGAGCTGTAGTTTTCTGGGTTTCTTTCGGTGGACCGGAGCTTCCTGCTGGCGTAGGCTATTACCCTTTCTCTGCCTTGTTGGATCTGGGACAGCACCGCGCCCAGTCCCACGTTGCTCGCGTCTGTGTGAAGGATGAAGGGCTGTCCATAATCAGGGTAGGCCAGGACCTCGTCTCCTGTGAGAGCCATCTTTAGCATCTTTAGCCTGGTGAAGGACTCATTTTCCAGCTTGTCCCATTTGAATGGTGGTTTCTGGTTCTTGGCCTTTCTGGACTGGCCTATCAGGAGGTCCTGCATAGGTGCCGCCATCTTGGTGAAGCCTGGTGTAAACCTTCGGTAGTAGCCTAACAACCCGAGGAACTGCCGCACTTCTTTGATGGTGGAAGGTCTCGGCCAGTCCTTGATTACGGTGACCTTGTCGGGGTCTGGTGCTACACCGTCAGCGCTTACCACATGTCCTAAGTACTGTAATTTGGGCTTCAGCAGGTGGCACATTGATAGCTTTACCTTCAGGCCAAAGCCAGCCAGGGCTTCGAACACTTCCGCCAGGTGCTTCAGATGATCCTCATATGTCTTGGAGTATACTATGACGTCATCCAGGTACAGGAGGACTGTCTCAAAATTCTTATGTCCTAGACAGCACTCCATCAACCGCTGGAAGGTTCCTGGGGCATTGCAGAGCCCGAATGGCATGCAGTTGAACTCGCTGAGGCCCATCGGCAGGGCCGGCTCCAGGTTTTTCTAGGCTCCGGGCGAAAGAGTCTGAGTGGGCCCCTTTAACACATACCACGATTCATGATGCACAGATACCGCAGAGAAATATATATATATAGTACAATGCAAAGATTTCACTTCTTACATTACATGAGTGATATCTATTGTAAATTCCACAATAGCTCAGAAACCGGTGAATCGCTCCACACAGAATACTGGCCCCCATATAAGGCTCCATACGGAATACTGGCCCCCATATAACGCTTCATACGGAATACTGGCCCCCATATAAGGCCCCATACGGAATACTGGCCCCCATATAAGGCTCCATACGGAATACTGGCCCCCATATAAGGCCCCATACGGAATACTGGCCCCCATATAAGGCCCCATACGGAACACTGGCCCCCATATAAGGCTCCATGCGGAACACTGACCCCCATATAAGGCTCCATGCTTAATACTGGCCCCCATATAAGGCTCCATACGGAATACTGGCCCCCATTTAAGGCTCCATACGGAATACTGGCCCCCATATAAGGCTCCATACGGAATACTGGCCCCCATATAAGGCTCCATACGGAATACTGGCCCCCATATAAGGCTCCATACGGAATACTGGCCCCCATATAAGGCTCCATACAGAATACTGGCCCCCATATAAGGCCCCATACGGAATACTGGCCCCCATATAAGGCTCCATACGGAATACTGGCCCCCATATAAGGCCCCATACGGAATACTGGCCCCCATATAAGGCTCCATACGGAATACTGGCCTACATATAAGGCTCCATACGGAATACTGGCCCCCATATAAGGCTCCATACAGAATACTGGCCCTCATATAACGCTCCATACAGGATACTGGTCCCCTTATAAAGCTCCATACAGGATACTGGCCCCCATATAACGCTCCATACAGGATACTGGTCCCCTTATAAAACTCCATACAGGATACTGGCCCCCATATAATGCTCCATACAGGATACCGGTCCCCTTATAACGCTCCAAACAGGATACCGGTCCCCTTATAACGCTCCATACAGGATACTGGCCCCCATATAATGCTGCATGCAGGCTGTTACCCCCCACATAATGCCCCATACAGGCTGTCCCCCCCTTATAATGCTCCATGCAGGCTGTTACCCCCCACATAATGCCCCATACAGGCTGTCCCCCCCCCTTATAATGCTCCATGCAGGCTGTTACCCTCCACATAATGCCCCATACAGCCCCCCCCCTTTATAATTCCCCATGCAGGCTGTTCCCCACCTTATAATGCCCCATGCAGGATGTCCCCCCTTCTCTTTATACTGCCCCATGCCTCCATACATTAAAAAAAAATAATCAAATACTCACCTCCCTTCTCCTCACCTGCTACCTGCTGCCCGCTGCCCGCTGCCCGTTGCTCGGGTCCGAACTCCAGCGTTGTCGGCGTCTTCCAGCTCTGCGCTCCCTGTGACGGCTCATGGGAGGGCGCGGTGTAAAGACGTCACCGCGCCCTCTGACCTGAGACGTCACAGGGAGCGCAGAGCAGGAAGACAGCTGATCTGCGGAGGCACGGGGAGAGGTAAGTATCCGGCTGCCGGGGCCCTGAGCAAGCGGAGGAGAAGGGCGGGCGCTGACACCGCTCTCCTCCGCCCATAGCCCAGCGGGGTGCGAGACCGCCAGTGGGCCCCTCTGCCTGCTCAGGGCCCCGGCATTTGCCCGGGTGCGCCGGATGCTGACGCCGGCCCTGCCCATCGGGGTGGTGAATGCGGTCTTTTCCTTATCCGCCTCTGGTACAGGAACCTGTCAATACCCACTAGTAAGATCCAAAGTAGAGAAATAATTAGCAGATTTTAATGCAGCTAGTGACTCCTCTATCCTGGGTAGCGGGTTTGCATCTTTATGAGTTATGCAGTTAATTTGCCTGTAGTCTACACACATTCTCATTGTGCCATCCTTTTTCTTTACAAGAACTAATGGAGCTGCCCAGGGGCTACAACTGTCTCTTATTACCCCAGCCTCCTTCATCTCTCATAACATCCCTTTGGCATTTTGGTAGTGTGCTGGTGGTACAGTCCGGTACCTTTCTTTAATGGGTGGATGGTCTCCCGTGGGGATATGGTGTTGAACCCCCTTTACCTGCCCGAAGTCGAGTGGGTGGTTACTGAAGACCCTCTCATACCACTGGACCATACTCCTTGTTTTTGGTGTGGAGGGGTGGAGTCAGTGCCCACATGCAGCTTCTGGCACCAGTCCTCCATCTGTCCCTTGGAGCCATTATCCTCCGCCTGTTTGGATGGAGGTAAGGGTTCCACTGTCTTTATAGAATTTTGATTGACGGTGAATAGCGGACATCAACCACCCCCCTGGCTGTCAAAATGGTGGGCCTACTGTCAGAGTAGACAGGCTCTACAAGGGCCTGGTAATCTCTACCCCTTAGACCGATGGCTGCCCGGCACCATATCAGCATTTCACTTCTTGGGGGCATGGCAATAGGGAATGGGTCACTCATCCTAACATTGCCAATCTCACCACCAGACAGTTCTACCTGTTGTCTTTTCATCAGGGCTCTGATCTCTCTTTGTAGAACCCGCTGCTGGCTGGAACTGGCGGTCTCCGCAACCTGCTGTAACAAGACAATTATTTCTGCAAGACAATTTTCAATGACATTAGTGCCTAAGGTTATCATGGGATGACTTTCTCGGCGATCAATGTTGACAATAATCAGTCCTTGTGCTGGCAGTTCGACTTAGCCAACCTTTATGGTCACTTCTTTGAACCCCACCTGAGGTACGGGTTGACCATTGCTGGCATAAATGCTCAAATGTTCATCTGGAGAGCGGATGATGTCAGAGTCAGTCCAGTACCATTTGAAAAGAATGTAAGGGATGGTGGTCACCTGGGATCCAGTGTCCAGCAACGCTCTCATTGGAAAGCCGTCCAGCACGACAAGTAGGACCGGTCGTCCTCCCACATATTTGTCTCGCCAGCTTGATGGGCCTGGTGGTCTTATGCCTGGGGGTTGGCCCTCTGCCCCAGATTTTGCTTGTTTAAATGACAGTACCTTGCATAATGTCCTGGCTGGTTGCAGCTGCGGCAGATGGGTTGTCCGTCCTGGTCGTAGCGGTCGCTGTTCCTCCCTCTGGATGGTGGAATCCTCTTCTGTCGGCGCCACGGGACGTCCTCCGAACTGGAAGCCAGCTGGATCTTTCCTTTGGGAGACACCTGCAAGGACTGCACAGTTTTGGTTAGCACAGCTACACTTTTAGTTAACTCTTTGACCTGATGGTGCAGGTCTGTAGACGGGGCATTGTTCAGAATCTGTGCATCAGCTACTACAGGCTCCGGGGAAAAGGGCGCCACCTCCTGGTGGTAGGTGATAGCTAGGCGCCGGTGAGCTGTAGTGCCACCTGGTGCTGGTTCTTGTAGCACCCGGATGGCCCTGTCCTTAAACTGACCAAAGTCCAAGTCAGGGTTTTGCAGAGCCATTATGCGCAGCTGGGTTCGGTGGGCGCTGGACAGTAAACCCTCAATAAATTGCTCAGTTAACAGTCTGTTTTCATCACACACACTGTCAGGGTCTACCTGTTTGATGGCCCTCAGCGCCTCCTGCAGGTTTAAAGCATAGTCCCGTACACTGTCCTGTGCCCGTTGTTTGCACCCATAAAACTTCATCTTTATCTCTGCTGTTGTACGGGTGTCAAAAGTGTCCTTTAGGCGGGCCAGTATCTCTTTTATAGTCCCTTTTTCTCTGGCTGACCAGGACTTTACTTCTCTCTGGGCTGCACCAATCAACTGGCCTGTAAGGATGCTCACTTTCTGCTCCTCGGACAGGGGGTATACTTTAAATAAACTGCTTAGTCTCTCCTTGAAGTCAATCAGGGTGTGCAACTCTCCTGAGTACTGGGGCAACCACGTTGCCCCCGGTATATAAGGCATGGTGAATGGTATTACCGCGCCAGTGGTTGAAGTTCCCTCCATATCGGGGGTCTTCCTCCCCCCTAGTGAACCATGGCCTACCTTCCTTCACGCGCGGCGACCCGAAAATGGCGAACAATGGCGGGAAAACGGCAGCAGATGACGGGAAATCTTCACCACGGTATGCGACACAGTCTGTGAATGCGCGCAGTACCCGGTGGTAGCGGGCACGTATCCTGACGACTACGCCAGAGTTGACGCGCCCCCTGGGCCGTGGGGATACCCGGAGCCGGGCCTTGTAGATGCTGGGGGTTGTAGTCACCGTGGCGGTGACCCGGTCCGTGACCCAGGGCGGTCAAACCAGGGTAGTCTATGTGTCTCTGTTATATATAGTCCGACTACGCCACCTGTGGGATGCAGTTATTGGGAACCGCCGCTGCGGAGCAGTCCACTGAAGCTGATGGTGTGTTCAGCAAGGTGATGTGACTCCCCACAGGAAGAGTGGAGCTTCAGGGCAGCGTGTATGGATGATGGTGATGATAGTGCCTGGATCAGTAATGATAACACGGAGTCTTTGCAGTGCAGTCCTAGGGTCTTTACTGGTGGCAATTATATAGGCCCCAACGGGAGTACTTGCTAGGGCTGAGGGCCTGGTCAGTCTGGGAGCAATCCTAAAATTCCCCTGGCCAGGTGGAGTTGTAGGCCTGCCGTTCTGACTGTACTCTTTGGCTATCCCGCTTGTAGTCGTGTTGAGGCCCACGTCCCTAGGTGTGACGTGCTGTGCTCATCAGTATGGCTGGCAACTTGGATCTCGTGTATTCCTCGCTCCTCTGTGGCGGTACTGGTCCTTTCGTGTGGTTGAGCCTCCGGGCTTCTGTTGGGCCAGGAGACCTGCAATCCCCTGCCCTGCGGTATCTGCTGCTGGGCCTGAAGGGTCGCACAGCCTCGGACTCCGGTGTCCGGTCCTCTGTGTACACTGGCCAGAATGAGCTAACTCCAGCTCCAGTCCCTGGCTCCTTGCTCCTTCGTGTCCTATCAGACTCCTGACACTCACTAGACTCCGACTTAGACTCACCAACCCCACCTCCAGACCCAGTTATAAAGGGCAGGATCCTCCCCTTTCTGTTCTGGAGCAGGAGGTGTTGCATGTAATGTGTATTCCTGACCAGGAAACTCCCGTTTTGCTCCCAGACATGGTATTACTACCACTGTGGCAACCAGACCCTCTGGGATGCCACACAAACACCTCCACCCTTCCACCTCACACCACCAGAGGGAGCCCGTTAGGGATATATACATGGAGGGTGGAGCCAGGCAGCTGAGTTTAGTCAGTTAGTTGTTAGTGAGTGTGCTGGCACTTACACCAATGAAGATGCAGCACGCTGGCTGCAGTGCTTAGGCGAGCCAAGGCCTACAGCACGAGTTGAGTTCTGAGGGCCCCGAGTGTGGCCGAAGGCAAGGGGAGATAGAAGAGAGAGGAGTTGAGGGGGCAGAAGAGCATCATAGGCTCAACCCGATATATAAACCGGACACCGGGTCCGCGCCTACAGGGTCCCTTTATACCCAGTAGGGATCACCGGCATTCCAGGAGGACTTCAAGTCTCTGGACGACCTGAAGCTAGACCCATTACAGGACCAGGAACCACAAGGCCCCAGCGTCCAGGGAGAGTGGTTACCAGCAAAAGGTCCTACTACCGAGCGACAGGTGAAGGAACAGCACGACACATAAGCTAGGCCCAGTTGCAGGCTGGCCAGGAGCATGCAGAGAGGCAGACACGGACCAGGAGGCCTTATACCCGCTCACTGGGGAGAAGTCCTGAAGTGCACCCATCCTACTGAGTATCCTGGACTGTACCTGACATCAGCACCAGTAAAGGTATTGAAGCGAATCCTATGTTTCTGTCAGTTACTCCTGCTGCACCATCCCGCCTGCACTACAAGCCCCAGCATCACCACCTACCAATCTGGTTCAAGCCGGTTCAAGCCGGTTCAAGTCAGTTCAATCTAGTTCAATCTGGTTCAAGCCGGTTCAATCCGGTTCAAGCCGTTTCAATCTGGTTCAAGCCGGTTCAATCTGGTTCAAGCCGGTTCAAACCGATTCCATCTGGTTCAAGCCGGTTCAAACAGGTTCAATCTGGTTCAATCTCGTTCAAGCCGGTTCAAACCGGTTCAATCTGGTTCAAGCCGGTTCAAGCTGGTTCAATTTGGTTCAAGCCGTGTCAATCCGGTTCAATCTGGTATAAGCCAGTTCAATGTGGTTCTATCCGGTTCAAGCCGGTTCAATCTGGTTCAATCTGGTTCAAGCCGGTTCAAGCCGGTTCAAGCCGATTCAATCCGGTTCAAGCCGGTTCAATCCGCTTCAAGCCGATTCAATCTGGTTCAAACCGGTTCAATCTGGTACAAGCCGGTTCAATCCGGTTCAAGCCAGTTCAAGCTGGTTCAATCTGGTTCAAGCAGGTTCAAACCGTTTCAATCCGGTTGAAGCCGGTTGAAGCCAGTTCAAACCCGTTCAAGCCAGTTCAATCCGGTTCAAGCCGGTTCAAACCGGTACAATCTGATTCAAGCCGGTCCAATCGGGTTCAATCTGGTTCAAGCTGGTTCAAACCGGTTCAATCTGGTTCAAGCCGGTTCAAACTGGTTCAAGCCAGTTCAAGCCGGTTCAATCTGGTTCAAGCCGGTTCAATATGGTTCAATCCGGTTCAAGCTGGTTCAATCTGGTTCAAACCGGTTCAATCTGGTTCAAAACGGTTCAATCTGGTTCAAACCGGTTCAATCTTGTTCAATCTGGCTCAATCTGGTTCAATCTGGCCTGGAGTATTGTTGGGGTCCTGGGCAGTACTTCATCCTTACCTGAGAGAAGGAGATGCCACACCTCTAGGTGAGGTGCAGTACCTCTGTGGCACCACATACATAGCCTCCGGTCCCGGGTCTCATGCCGGTGAATCCCCCGCACCGTGTCTGCAGTCACTCTGCATCACTTATGACTGGACAACCCCTCTAATGATCAGAGGTCCCACTGGCCAGAAATCAATCATCTATCCATGGTAGTGCGGCACCCAGCTGCGCTTGGTACCACAGATCCTTGAAGAGTGCATTGATGGAATCCTCCACAAGAGGCCGCCATAAGCATTCCAAGAAAACAAAGCAGATGCTAACTTGTATCATCATTATGATGGTCCTCACCTTGGCACTCTCAACTCCACTGATGGAGAAGCCAGGGCCCACCGGAGGAGTCTGGTTCTCTGGTGGGCTCGTCCAATGCTGCCCTAAAGCAGGCCGGGCTAAGAAAAGTGTGTGGGAGGAAGTTCCAAGGAGAAATAGGGGCGGCTGGGGACCGTTTATGGACACCCGGCTGCCCCCAGGCGGCTGGGGACCGTGTGTGGACACCCGGCAGCAGGACGGCTGGGGACCGAGTATGGACACTTGGCCGCCCCCTGGAGGCTGGGGACCGATTGAGGACACCCGGCCGCCGGACAGCTGGGGACTGAGTATGGATTCCAGGCTGCCAACGCAGCCATGACGTGGTGGCCAGATTCCGCCTCCACATGCCTAAAAGGCCCAATTTCAAGTGCAAGCAAGCTAGCAGTATGGTATTGCAGCCTGGGGGTGGGTGGGTGGTTGGCTGCATATTTGCACTTGCATTGCAAGGAATGGGGGAGGTACAATTGAACAGTGCCCTGGGACAAGAACTTGCACGGGGATAGTTGCAAGTCTGCATCTTCTGATGCGGCAAGGATGACTTCTGATGGGCACACTTTTAGGCAGTGACCTGGGTGTCAGAGATGCTTCCAGGGTTCTTCCCCATGCTGTTCCCATGTCTTTTCAGCACTGTATGCATGTGTCACACATCACATGGCCAGATAAGGTTGTAAAATGTTAAAATGACATTTCCAGGTGAATGCATTTGTCACAGTTGAAAGCAATACAAAAGTACAAAAACGCATAAAAAATGCTACTTGTGAACATGGCCCAAAGTGTGGAGAAGTATTTTTTGGGGGGGTTATTTATTTTACCTAATACACAAGTCTTTACCCTGGAAAGGAACTTCCTTAACATATTTCACAGGAAAGCAGTTTCAGTTTCGTTTTTGAACGTTTTATTGTGAGCCCTTAAAAGTGGCTTAATACCTCTTACCACGTTGTTGACAGCAGTGACCTATGGGTCAGAAATGCTTCCTGGGGCGATCCCCATGCTGTCCCCATGTCATTTGAGCACTGTCACTATCGTTTTGGGCACTTGTTAGGCTTTTAAAAGACTGCTGGGGGTGCCGCCGCAAAAATGCTCGGGTCTCCCATAGACTAACATTGGGCTCGTTGCTCGGGTCCAGGAATGCTACTGGACAAGGTATCAGAGTAGACTACTTCTAGATGGAGCCATGGCTTGGAGGCCCTGGGTGGCTGAGATGGAATAATAAGTCTGGTGATTGCCACAGGGTGTCTTTACTTATCATTCACTTCCCCTGCTCCTATGCATGGTCCAAGACCCCCTTGTGACACAATCTTTAAGTATAGTTAAAGAGATTGCCTTGAACACCATCTGCCACAGTTCAGGTCTTGTACTCACTTGGACAGCTTCCATGCCAAAGATTTGAATGTCCACATTCCTCTTGGTCACCAATACTTCCAACTCATTGTAGCCAACTCACTGGTTCACTAAGACAAGGATCTTCCTATATCCCAAATACGACCGAACTACAGCCTTTCCCAAGGCTTCAGCACAAACGCAACACTGGTCTAATACCAAGCTGACTACTATCAACCCAGTAGAATCCACAGAGCTGATCCTACACTTCTGGTGGCTCACATGGGACACTAGTGGGCTTCCTAATTCACAACATGATCATATCAGGCTAATAATGGTTACTTGCCAGATCAGATACCCTCACTAAGTAGAGCAACAGTACTGCTCCCCTGTAAGGGTTCATTTGCTTTCTGCTGGTACCTCCTTCACAGCTCCACATAGAGCTGCAAATCAGGTCTCCTGACTTCTGCCTCACAGCCGTCAGTTTCCATACTACCACCTGAGGGGTGAAGGCTGCTTGTATTAGAGCAGGTCCTGGCCTACACCTCCTCTCACAATCGTCCTTTTTATGAGCTCGCCCTCATCTAAGCGTGGTGGTACAAAATATCTCCATCAGCACCAGACACTTCCTTGGCCTAGATAACCCTCTGGGCTTCACCTGCCTCATCTCCCAGAAGACGGCCATTTCTTTATCCGGTCATTGTACCTCACAAGGGATGGCACTGAAGTCAGTCCTCCAGCCTCCATAACAATTTGAACATACTACACACAGTTCAACATCTACATGTGGATGTACAGACATCCAAGTGGTTATAAAAGATGGAGTCCAGGACCAGCAGGGAGGCTGCTGAACACTGAAGAACTCTCCAGGTCACACAGCGCTAGCGTTCTACTGCCATCCAGCTGCTCCACAACTGCTGGGACTTGTAGTATTGAAGATCATCGGCCTACTGGATCCAAATATATTCACGAATGTTCTAAATTAGCCACATCCCTCGAATAAAAATAAGATCATTTTGTGATTAACCCCTTCCTGAACAAACTATTTACTGTTTTTGTGAGCTTTCAATTTATCTTTCTCTTATTCCAAGACCCACAACTTTTATTTTACGGTCGACATAGCCGTGTGAGGGCTTTTGAATGACGCCATCTATTTTATCATGATATACTGGAAAGCGGTAAAAAAAAATTCCAACTATGGAAAAAAAAGGAGCAATTCCACAATATTTTTTTTTTTATTATTTACAGCGTTCAATTTACAGTAACCATCACCTGGCGACATGATTCTTCAGCTCAGTACAATTAGGCTACATTCACATGATGAGCTTTTATCGCGTATTGTCGCTGCGGCTAAAAAGCAGCGTTTTACAATACCAGCAAAGTGTATGGGATTTACAGAAATCTCATGTCCACTGTGCTGCTTTTTACTCTGTGTAAATTGACCTGAGGTGCGTTTTTCCAATTTACAGCATGTTAATTTCTCTTGTGGTTATACTGAGTTTTCTGTGCGGAATTTCCACATCTAATGTAAAAACACGCACATGCGTCTTTAGTGCTTTTACGTTGTGTAAACTCATCAAAACCGCATGCAGTCCGCATCTAAGAATGTCAATACCAAAAAGTTTAAAAAACAAAGCAGCTTTATTTAAAGCATGACACACCAAACAGAGACCAAAAACGCATCAAAAACACAATGAAATAAAAATGCAGGTAAACTAAGGTCAAAAACTCAACAAACACTGATCATGAGCACGTAGCCTTACGGTGATACTGTGGCACCCTGCTACAACAGGTACCACAGGACCCAAAAGGGTGCATGGACGGACTTCTCCACAAGAGGCCCTCACTGCAAACAGACACCTCCACCCTTCCACCTCATACCACCAGAGAGAGCCCTGTTAGGGATATATATATATGGAGGGTGGAGCCAGGAAGATCAGTTTAGTGAGAGAATGTGCTGCCACTGAGAGCAGTGAAGATGCAGCACGTCAGCTGCTGTATTGAGGGCCCCGAGTGTGGCCGGAGGCAAAGAGGAGAGGGGAGAGGAATTGAGGGGGCAGAGGATCATCATAGGCTCACCCCGAGACACAAACCGGACACCGGGTCTGCTCCTATAGGGTTCTCTGTACCCAGTAGGGACTACCGGCATACCAGGGAGCCTTTCAGACCCCTGGTCATCCTGAAGCTACCAGCAATAACAGGACTAGGAACCAAGAAGGCCCCGGCGTCCAGGGATAGTGGTTGCCAAAGAAATGTCCTACTACCAAGTGGTCAGGTGAGAGAGCAACACAACACAGAAGCTAGACCAAGTTCCAGGCTGGCTAGAAGCTTAGAGAGAGGAAGACACCGATCAGGAGGCCTTATACCCGCTCACTGGGGAGAAGTCCTGAAGTGCACCCTTCCTAGCAAGTACCCTGAACCATACCTGCCGTTACACCAGTAAAGGTACTGAAGTGTGGCACCCTGCTGCGCACAGGTACCACAGGACCCAGGGGGCATGGACGGACTTCTCCACAAGAGACCCTCATTACATACAAACACCTCCACCCTTCCACCTCACACCACCAGAGGGAGCCCGTTAGGGATATACATATGGAGAGGCAGCCAGGCCGCTGAGTTTAGTCAGTTAGTTGTTAGTGAGTGTGCTGGCACTTAGACCAGTGAAGACGCAGCACGCTGGCTGCAGTGCTTAGGCGAGCCAAGGCCTACAGCACGAGTTTAGTTCTGAGGGCCCCGAGTGTGGCCGAAGGCAAGAGGAGAAAGGAGCGAGGAGTTGAGGGGGCAGAAGAGCATCATAGGCTCACCCCAACATATAAACCGGACACCGGGTCCGCGCCTACAGGGTCCCTTTATACCCAGTAGGGATCACCGGCATTCCAGAAGGACTACAAGTCCCTGGATGACCTGAAGATAGACCCATTACAGGACCAGGAACCACAAGGCCCCAGCGTCCAGGATGAGTGGTTACCAGCAGAAGGTCCTACTACCGAGCGACAGGTGAAGGAACAGCATGACACATAAGCTAGGCCCAGTTGCAGGCTGGCCAGGAGCATACAGAGAGGCAGACACGGACCAGGAGGCCTTATACCCGCTCACTGGGGAGAAGTCCTGAAGTGCACCCATCCTACTGAGTACACTGGGCTGTACCTGACATCCGCACCAGTAAAGGTATTGATGCTAATTCCCTCTCTCTGTCAGTTACTCCTGCTGCTCCATCCCGCCTGCACTACAAGTCCCAGCATCACCACCTACCAATCTGGTTCAAGCCGGTTAAAGCCGGTTCAAGCCGGTTCAATCTGGTTCAAGCCGGTTCAAGCCGGTTCAAGCCGGTTCAAGCCGGTTCAATCTGGTTCAATCCGGTTCAATCTGGTTCAAACCGGTTCAAGCCGGTTCAATCTGGTTCAAGCCGGTACAAACCGGTTCAATCTGGTTCAAGCCGGTTGTAAAATAAACACTCCTTTCTGTATTATTTTCTCTACTAAGGACTTCTCAAAGTATTAATATCACGATATTCTTATAAAAAATGTATCGCTTTATTCTTGGATTGTCCATTAAAAAGAATCAGATTGCAGCAGGTACATACAGTGCTGGCCAAAAGTATTGGCACCCCTGCAATTCTGTCAGATAATACTCAGTTTCTTCCTGAAAATGATTGCAATCACAAATTGTTTGGTCTTATTCTCTTCATTTCATTTGCTTGCAAGGAAAAAACACAAAAGAGAATGAAGCAAAAATCAAATCATTGATCATTTCACACAAAACTCCAAAAAAGGGCCGGACAAAAGTATTGGCACCCTCAGCCTAATACTTGGTTGCACAACCTTTAGCCAAAATAACTGCGAACAACCGCTTCCGGTAACCATCAGTGAGTTTCGTACAATGCTCTGCTGGAATTGTAGACCATTCTTCTTTGGCAAACTGCTCCAGGTCCTTGATATTTGAAGGGTGCCTTCTCCAAACTGCCATTTGAGATCTCTCCACAGGTGTTCTATGGGATTCAGATCTGGACTCATTGCTGGCCACCTTAGAAGTCTCCAGTGCTTTCTCTAAAACCATTTTATAGTGCTTTTGGAAGTGCGTTTTGGGTCATTGTCCTGCTGGAAGACCCATGACCTCTGAGGGAGACCCAGCTTTCTCACACTGGGCCCTACATTATGCTGCAAAATTTGTTGGTAGTCTTCAGACTTCATAATCCCATGCACACGGTCAAGCAGTCCAGTGCCAGAGGCAGCAAAGCAACCCCAAAACATCAGGGAACCTCCGCCATGTTTGACTGTAGGGACCGTGTTGTTTTCTTTGAATGCCTCTTTTTTTTTCTTGTACACTCTATGTTGATGCTTTTTCCCAAAAAGCTCTACTTTTGTCTCATCTGACCAGAGAACATTCTTCCAAAACGTTTTAGGCTTTCTCAGGTAAGTTTTGGCAAACTCCTACCATACAGTCCCTTTTCATTCAGACGTCAACGGATAGTACGGGTTGACACTGTTGTACCCTCGGACTGCAGGGCAGCTTGAACTTGTTTGGATGTTAGTCGAGGTTCTTTATCCACCATCCGCACAATCTTGCGGATGGTGGATAAAGGGCCATGTTGTTAGGGATACCCGGAGCCGGATCAGATGGGGGTTGTAGTCTCCGAGTGTCTGTGACCCGGTCCGTGCCCAGGGTGTCAAACTCAGTGTGCGGCAGTCCTTGCAGATGTTCTTAGTGTCGACTACGCCAATTTTCTCTCGTCAATTTTTCTTTTCCGTCCACATCTAGGGAGGTTAGCCACAGTGCCATGGGCTTTAAACTTCTTGATGACACTGCGCACGGAAGTCACAGGAACATTCAGGTCTTTGGAGATGGACTTGTAGCCTTGAGATTGCTCATGCTTCCTCACAATTTGGTTTCTCAAGTCCTCAGACAGTTCTTTGGTCTTCTTTCTTTTCTCCATGCTCAATGTGGTACACACAAGGACACAGGACAGAGGTTGAGTCAACTTTAATCCATGTTAACTGGCTGAAAGTGTGATTTAGTTATTGCCAACACCTGTTAGGTGCCACAGGTAAGTTTCAGGTGCTGTTAATTACACGAATTAGAGAAGCATCACATGATTTTTCAAAGGGTGCCAATACTTTTGTCCACCCCCATTTTTAGGTTTGGTGTGGAATTATATCCAATTTGGCTTTAGGACAATTCTTTTTGTGTTTTTTTTCATTGAAGACAAATTAAATGAAGAGAATAATACCAAAGAATTTGTGATTGCAATCATTTTCAGGAAGAAACTGAGTATTATCTGACAGAATTGCAGGGGTGCCAATACTTTTGGCCAGCACTGTACAATAATTAGTTATAAAGTAATTGTCCATTTGTCCATAATTAGCTTAATTGTGAGATTCACCCATCTTTCCTTGGATCCTGGCTGGTAAATCACGTCTTTGTCCAGCATGTGTGTTAGGATGACACCATGTGTCCGTTGGCCTACGTCAGCTGCTTCCTCAGCGTGCAGATTCTCCTTCTGTGTCCTGTGGAATGGCAAGAGAACCCCCCTGCCTCCAACATGGGTTTTTATAGCACCTGTCATTCTACATATGGTAGTCAACTAAAAATACACACACAAATGACGCATGTCAACTAGAAACGATGGCTGATGCAATTCTTGTGCAATGTATAGAATTTAGGATTAAGAATAAAATGAATATCCACAGCTCCCTGTCAGCCCTTCTGGCTGAGCTCCTCTGCTCTGCTCCTCTTGCCGGACTGAACTCTCACTGACTGACCCTGTTCTAAGATGGTGCCCACCTTATATACTCCCTCTATGTGTGAGCTCAGGTGACCAGCACCCAATGAGCTCCTATCTTTACCCAGACTACTCCCCCTATCTGCCCCTACACTACTGGGATGTTCCACCCCCCTCCCACTCCAGCCAGGGACAGACGCTGTCGTACCTGCACATATACTGGTGGGAGTACCGTTGATCTGTCCCCCGGAAATGGGATGTATGTAGTGCATGCAGCCTACTGAGCTCAGTTCCACACTCCATCCTTACCCGGGAGTGGAATACCACACCTCTGGCTTGAGGTGTAATACCCCTGTAGCAGCCGAGTCCTCAGGGTGCTACATTCCCCCCTGGTAAATCACAGCACGTCCTCGGGCTGTAAAAGAATAAAATATCCAAAAACATACAAAATTTTTTTTTTTTTTTCAAAACATCATAAACATATAAAACATTATATATATATCATAAAACTTTTCATATAAAACATTCTTGTTCCTCCGGCCACGGTGCAACTTGTGACCGGGTAAAGTGCAACAGTCTCTTGTAGTAATAACAACAGTTTCCTATAAAACCGGTAGGGGGCACTTTAAGAAGCGCAACTATATACAAGGGGAATATGGCCGATCTCAGTCCTCGGCCAGTGGGGAAAAGGAATGGCTGTTCACAGTCCTCAGCCTGTGGGGAGATGGGACACACTGTAACAGTTCACTGGTCCCAACGGGGACTACACTTTTGTAGCAACAGTCTCTGTACCCACACGGGTAATTATTTACATGTTCTATTTACAGTTCATCAGTGGCGGTGTGCTCTTGGCTGAGGGTAATCTTCAGACCCGTCCGGGTCCTCCTGATCCTCCTCACCCCGTAGCTCCTTCTCAGTAAGTCTATGCACGTGCAGGGCATACGGGCCCTTGGCGCACTGATGCCGGGTGAAGGTGACCTCATCACCCAGGTATAGGTCACGACCTCTGTGTCCCTCCGGCAGATGACTTTCAACGTCTCTGCGGGTGACAAAGACGTCGCCGGGGGTCTTGTGGTCCCGGATGAAACCCCACCCGTGCTCCAACTGGAATTTTATTACAGTCCCGGTGGCACGGGGACCGTGGGCTGCACGGGGGTTCCTCCTGGTCCGGCTCTTCTGCTCTGCGCTCTGTATCTGCAGCCGCTGCTCACGGACCCGCCTCTCTCTCCGTTCCCGGTCGAAGACCTCTAACTGCTGCCGGCAGCACTCCGCACGCTCAGCTGCGGCCGCCCGAGTTTCTTGGGTGAACCCCATGAGATCTCCTCCAGTGGGGTCCCACTCAAACTGTGTCTCCTCCAACGAGAGCGGGGTCCTCTTGACGGGCTTCGGAGCCGGAATCAGGGGCTCGCACAGGGGCCTTTCCTTTTGGAGCTCAAGTTGGTAATACTCCGGTGGCCATATAAAGGGCTGCCCATCCGGGCATGTGTGCTGGGCAAATAGATCTTCACCCAGGTGTGGCGCTGTGGACGTTGAGGGCGCTGTTTTGGTGGCGGCGCCCGGGTTCACCAGGCCTTGCGACCAGGCCTGGGGCACCCTGAATGTAAAGGGCACCGTGAAGACGGCGGCGCCCGGGGTTACTTGGCCCAGTGACCAGGCCGGTAGCTCAGTGGAGGTAGAGGGCGCTGTTGGTACTGTGGCGCCCGGGGGCACTCGGCCTTGCAACCAGGCCGGTGGCGTCTCCTGCTTGGCCGTGCTCTGGATCGAGGCGCGTGACGTCACAGGGGGCGTGGCCGCGGCTCCGGCCGCTTGAGGCCTAGCTTGGAGCGATGACGCAGTGGCTACAGGAACGGTGAGTGGGGCTTCGGGCTCTGCGACGGGGAGCTGGGGCAGGTTTACGGCTTCTGGGCACGGGATATTGTCGTCCCCATTACCTGCCTTCATCTCTTCGGCACCCTCCGCGGGGTCGTCTCCGGCCGTCGTCCCTCCTTCGCCGTCCTCAGAGGTGGACTTGCTCCTCGCTGCGGGTGGCATGCTTCGCTGGCAGGCTCCAGCCTGCAGGGCCATCTCTCGGGTCCACTCCGCCAGCGTTTCCTGCTGCACCCGGGCCATCCTTCGTGCGAGGCCCTCCAGCGCGGTCTGTGCATGCTCCCGGTCTCGGGGAAGCTGTGCCAGGATCTCCAGCAGGCCCTCCGGAGTGGCGGCTTGCAACAGGCTCCTGACCACAGGGTCGGTGCTGCCTGACTCTCCCTCCATCTCCGGGTGCGTTCTCTCTGGACTCCTCTCCAGACTCCTCATCTCCGGGTGCGCTCTTTCCAGACTCCTCCAGGCTGCTCCCATCTTCGCTCTTTTGTTCCGTCTCCGCCCACATTGGGGGTGGTCCTGGGGCAACTTTGTGATTGCCAGTTCCAGGGGCAGTTCCTTCACGCTGATGGACATATCAATCATCACAGTCTCTGCTGGTGGGGGCGGTTTCCACTTTTGGCGCCATTTCCGATCCTGGCCCACGATGGGAGGTGGCCTCTTGCCATCCTCTGGCACGCCCATAATGGCGTCTGCTCTGCCAAGGCGGGAAATCTTCTGAAATGGCGGGAATCTTCTCCCAGTGGCGGGAAACTCTGTGGATGGCGGGAAAAGACTGCAGATGACGGGCAAATGGCGGGAACTGATCCGAGATGGCGTCCGATGGCGGGGACCCTCTGGAATTGGCGGGAGACTTCTTTTTGAGGTAAATGTGAGCTTTTCTTCAGGCACGCAGTACCCGGTTGTTGCGGGCACGTGATCCTGCCGACTACGCCAATGTTGACGCGCCCCCTGGGCCATGTTGTTAGGGATACCCGGAGCCGGATCAGATGGGGGTTGTAGTCTCCGAGTGTCTGTGACCCGGTCCGTGCCCAGGGTGTCAAACTCAGTGTGCGGCAGTCCTTGCAGATGTTCTTAGTGTCGACTACGCCACCCGTTGATTTGCGGTCAAAAGGCCGCCGCTGCAGGATGGTCCGCTGAGGCTGGTGGTGTGTGTGCAGCTGTGGTAGTATAACCCCCAACGGGAGGGGTATAGCCTCAGGGGGTCAGACGTGGAGGATGGTGGTTGTTGTGGTGTAGAAAGGAGACTCTGAGACGGGAGGTGCAGTTCAGGGTTTTTACTTACTGATGTTCTTTTGGTCACTCTGGCCTTGAGTGACCACCCGAGCCGTGCTGCGTCCACCACGTCCTGGACTCGGCCAACCCCCAGGCAATTCTGGAGTGTGGTCCTGAGCTCCTTTCTGACTTTCCCTTTCTACTGGCCGTTCCCACCAGGGATCCACTTATGTCCGGCTCCCTCGGGTCTCTTGGTGGTCAAGCCTCCTCTGGGCTCCCTGACCCTATACTCGGTGTGCCTTTCTAGTGGATTTGGTGAGGGTCGTGGCAGATCCTGACCACGACCTCCGGTTCCTGGCTAAGGTGTGCTTTGGCCTCTGCCAGCTTGGGTTCCGGTACCCTAGTCCGCCAACCCTTCACCCTTCTGTCTGTATTCTGGGGTCTTGGGGTTCTTTCTTCTTTCCTCTCTGGGTCCTTCTGACTCCTCTCTCTCTCTCTCAGCAGGCTCTGCTCTGGAGCTGGGCCCAGCCGGAGCCACAGCTCCCTGTCAGCCCTTCTGGCTGAGCTCCTCTGCTCTGCTCCTCTTGCTGGACTGAACTCTCACTGACTGACCCTGTTCTAAGATGGTGCCCACCTTATATACTCCCTCTATGTGTGAGCTCAGGTGACCAGCACCCAATGAGCTCCTATCTTTACCCAGACTACTCCCCCTATCTGCCCCTACACTACTGGGATGTTCCACCCCCCTCCCACTCCAGCCAGGGACAGACGCTGTCGTACCTGCACATATACTGGTGGGAGTACCGTTGATCTGTCCCCCGGAAATGGGATGTATGTAGTGCATGCAGCCTACTGAGCTCAGTTCCACACTCCATCCTTACCCGGGAGTGGAATACCACACCTCTGGCTTGAGGTGTAATACCCCTGTAGCAGCCGAGTCCTCAGGGTGCTACAAAATCTCTCGTCAATTTTTCTTTTCCGTCCACATCTAGGGAGGTTAGCCACAGTGCCATGGGCTTTAAACTTCTTGATGACACTGCGCACGGAAGTCACAGGAACATTCAGGTCTTTGGAGATGGACTTGTAGCCTTGAGATTGCTCATGCTTCCTCACAATTTGGTTTCTCAAGTCCTCAGACAGTTCTTTGGTCTTCTTTCTTTTCTCCATGCTCAATGTGGTACACACAAGGACACAGGACAGAGGTTGAGTCAACTGTAATCCATGTTAACTGGCTGAAAGTGTGATTTAGTTATTGCCAACACCTGTTAGGTGCCACAGGTAAGTTTCAGGTGCTGTTAATTACGCGAATTAGAGAAGCATCACATGATTTTTCAAAGGGTGCCAATACTTTTGTCCACCCCCATTTTTAGATTTGGTGTGGAATTATATCCAATTTGGCTTTAGGACAATTCTTTTTGTGTTTTTTTTCATTGAAGACAAATTAAATGAAGAGAATAATACCAAAGAATTTGTGATTGCAATCATTTTCAGGAAGAAACTGAGTATTATCTGACAGAATTGCAGGGGTGCCAATACTTTTGGCCAGCACTGTACAATAATTAGTTATAAAGTAATTGTCCATTTGTCCATAATTAGCTTAATTGTGAGATTCACCCATCTTTCCTTGGATCCTGGCTGGTAAATCACGTCTTTGTCCAGCATGTGTGTTAGGATGACACCATGTGTCCGTTGGCCTACGTCAGCTGCTTCCTCAGCGTGCAGATTCTCCTTCTGTGTCCTGTGGAATGGCAAGAGAACCCCCCTGCCTCCAACATGGGTTTTTATAGCACCTGTCATTCTACATATGGTAGTCAACTAAAAATACACACACAAATGACGCATGTCAACTAGAAACGATGGCTGATGCAATTCTTGTGCAATGTATAGAATTTAGGATTAAGAATAAAATGAATATCCATAATTAATTATTTAAGATTTCCCCCTTTTTTGAGGATGACAGACTTCAACTGAAAATCCTCAAAAGAAGATAGGTTCATCATTAGGATAACAATCATTTTTTCTTTCCTTCTTCCTTGGCAATATCATTTAATTTCCATAATAATAATAATATTCTCAATATCGGATTATTGTTATATAATGATGTGAATTCATGTTATGGTAAGCAGTGACTATTATTCATTTAACATGTATAATTATACTTCCCTAAATCTAAAACGAAGTAATCACGGGTCCAATCGTCATCATCTGATGTAATCGGGTCTTCGTCTCGTCTTCTTCTTGGTTCTTTTATAACACAGTCTTTAGATGAAAACTCCTTTGAAATAAATTATAGCGTGTAGATATTGTACAGTCCATAATTGTATTCATTATTGTTCAGTCCATAAACTGTGCTCTTTATTAGAAAGGTCATGTGTGTCAATTGATAAGAAAACAAAGTCCATAGATGAAATGTAGCTTTAATATCTGTGCAGTGTCACCTGGATTTACGTTGGATTGTCTTTGGATAGTTCTGGAATCCTCCGAGTCGTCCGCACTGGTCTCTTGTCACTTTTGGAACGGATGTGACATCTTTGGTCAGCAAAGCAGGGGCGGAACTACCGCCCGTGCAGCCCGTTCATTGAACGGGGGCCCTGAGGGAGAGGGGGCCCCTCCAGCCTCCAGCAGGGCCGGCATCAGGGTATGACTGTCCTGACTCCAGTATGGGGCCCGGCCGGTAGGGGCCCCCTCGGAGCCCCGTTGGGGACCCCCCTCTTGTGCGTCTCTCTCCTCATGGGGCCTCCGGCTCCATGCTAAGCGCCGGGTCCGGGACATCTCAGCGCTGCGCTGCTGCGACAGCGCCTTCATGATTCCCCTGACTTCCGGTCATGTGACGGTGCCGTCACATGGCCGGAAGTCAGGAGAACCTGGTGTCAGCGATTTGGACGAGCGCCAGGATTTTGCAGGGATCGCATGGGGGTAAGTATAACAAATGTTATTTTTTTTTAAATACAATTAACTTGGAGTCGGAGGAATGGGAGATGAGAGATGCATATGTGGGGGGGGGAGATGAGAGATGCACACGTGGGGGGGGAGATGAGAGATGCACACGTGGGGGGGGAGATGAGAGATGCACATGTGGGGGGGGAGATGAGAGATGCACATGTGGGGGAGGGGAGATGAGAGATGCACATGTGGGGGGGAGATGAAAGATGCACATGGGGGGGTTGAGAGCTGCACATGGGGGGGTGAGAGCTGCACATGGGGGGATAAGAGCTGCACATGGGGGAATTGGGAGTAGGGGGATAATAAGCTGCACATAATGAATGTGGGGTGGGGGAGAGTAAATGATGATGGGGTGGGGAGAGCACGGACATGATATAATGAATTGGGGCAGGGGGTTGCATGTAAATAATGAATGCGGGGAGCAGGAAGTATAGAGTAGGGGGCGTTGCTTATGCAGGAGTGTAACTGGTAACAAATTGGCGGAAAGAGTAGAGGTTCTAATTAAATTATATATTAAGTGCCTATTTACAGTTAATGGGGGCACCGTGGTGGATTACAATTTATATTTGGAATGGTAGGTTGCATAATAACTAACCATATATTGATGGTGGATGCACGTCTGTATTCAGCTGCATAATGTAGAAGTTGGAGAATGTGCTCTAGATAACTGTGTTATTTTATGCAGAGAAGAGTCCTGGCTGGAAGACGTGATGGCGGTCTGTGCTGGATGAAGGAGAAAAGCGTAGCTGAAGGACTTCACCTAGAGACATCACCAGTGAGTCAGTGTATTACATGTACACTTACACTATATACTATGTACTGAGCTCCTGTGTATAATGTCACTGGTGATCACTGTATTACCTGTACACTATATACAGAGCTCCTGTGTATAATGTCACTGGTGATCACTGTATTACCTGTACACTGACACTATATACAGAGCTCCTGTGTATAATGTCACTGGTGATCACTAGATTACCTGGACACTTACATTATACATACCATGTATAGAGCTCCCATGTATAATGACACTTATGGTAATATTAGTAATGTGGTGGTAATATTAGTAATGTGGTGGTAATATGTGGTCTGGTCATGGTGTGGCAGTTTTTCTCCCTTCTGTGTGGTATTATTCGATCACTATTGAGAGGATGATGGGAGTGATGCTTCACGCAAGATTACGATGTAAGACACAGATGAAGTAATTCTTTCCTTATCTGGACATTTGGACTGACGCCCGGAAACTAGATTGTAACCTGTTTTTAGCTGTCTCAGTAACCTTCTACTGCTATGAATTAACACTTTTTATGAAACTTTCTTATTAACATTCCACTGTAATGAATCATTATTTCGCTGCTTGTAGAACAAAGGCATTTTACTGCGCATGTATGACAACAAACTAAGATTATTAGTATAAATAAAAGGGACAGCTCCAATAGAGGCAGACGCGCTCAGGGGCTTCCCAGTACTTGATTATACACTACGTGTCTGTGTATTTCTTGTTACGGGGATACCCCGACTCCAACAAGGACCCTCCATGGCTGAATGATCCTAACATTTCCTGGCGCCCGAAACAGGGACCCGAGGTCTGCGTATTCCTTCAAGTTCATCGACCGGCACGAGTAACCGCTGAGATTGGGACATCGGAACAGCAGATGACAAACCTGGCCAGGTAAGAGACACTGTTAGTTCTCTTACATCTGCTCTGCGATAGTCCGTAAATTTCATGCATATCTTGTGTTGGGATTGAGGAACTAGTAGAGAAGGATACCTATAGCTCGGGTCATTCATGTATATACTGTAGGATCTGCCGAAGGAGAGGTCAGAGAAGGTTATGAAACGGATGGTATGAAAGAGATGTGGATGTCGGGAATAGCCTCATAAGCCGCACTAAGGTAGATGACATAAGTATTACGGAGATTGCCTAACTGAGTCATAAGGTTGTGTCCTTTCGGGGAAACCTTCGCTCACGCTTAACTCCCGAACCTTTGTCCTCCTTTTTGACGGATAAGAGATTGACAGAATGAGCCCATGGAAGTAATGATAATACTCCAGGGACACGATATATAATGGAGACTGTATGGTTCATTTTATGTATTGTTGGTCTTGCCCTTGTTGCCATATATATGTGTGTTAGAATTACTCTACACTTCAGACAAAACGGTCCAGAGAAACCGTTTCAGATACTGGCTCCTTAGGACAGAATAGGTAACGAGGAAAGGTAGAATATAGAATATATTTTATCTAACCCAAAAAGCCTCCTAAGGTAGGAATAGTCAGGAAAAATGGGCAACAAGATACTGGCTCCTTAGGACAGAATAGGTAACGAGGAAAGGTAAAATATAGAATATATTTTATCTAACCCAAAAAGCCTCCTAAGGTAAGAATAGTCAGGAAAAATGGGCAACAAACAGACTAAGACCACAAATGATGAACAAGATGTCTATACAATCGTGAAAGAAAGGTGTGGTGTAGAAGCAACTAAGAATTTAGGGAAAGTTTGTAAAACTTTTCAGGTAGCAAGGCATGACAGGTTTAACAGGAAACTATGGGAGGACATTCGGGTTAGAAAAGCAGGAGTGGTAAGAGACAAAGGATGGTAGAGTCCAAATTTTGGTGCCTGATGACCAAGAGTCTCTAGAAAACATTGTAAAAGTCCAAGCCTTAGAGGATGAGAAAGATCCTGCCCCTACCCAAATTATTTTAGATCTTTCTGAGGTACCAGAAAAATTATGGGCACAACATGACACCGATGTAGGACTAATGCCAATAGCTCCTGTAAAAGTCACTCCTGTTCCAGGTGTGACACTACCCCAATTGAGACAGTATCCTATTAGTGCCCAACAAGAACACGCCATAGGAGAACAGATAAAAGATTATCTAAAAACTGGAGTACTGATAGAAGTAAAGTCACCAGCCAATACACCGTTGTACCCCGTAAAAAAGAAATCTACTGAGGGGTCAGCTGCTAGGTACCGGATGGTACATGATCTAAGAGAGATGAATAAAATTTTGGAACCTATTACTCCTGTTGTGCCAAATCCACACACGTTGCTATCACAGATCCCAGCAACAGCACGAGTATTTTCTGTCATAGACTTATCAAATGCATTTTTTTCAGTACCATTACACCCAGACTGTTACAAACTGTTTGCATTTACATTTAAGAATAGACAATTAGCATGGACAAGATTACCACAGGGTATGATACATTCACCTACCTTGTACTCAGAAGCTATGAGATCAGTTCTTCAAAATTTCAAACCTACGGATGAGGTTGTAATTCTCCAATATGTTGATGACCTATTGTTATGTGCCCCTGCTCAAGAGTCCGCAAACAGCAACACAATAAGGTTGTTAATATTTCTAGCAGACATGGGCTGTAAAGTTAACAAGAAAAAAGTACAACTTTGTATGACTACGGTAGTATTTCTAGGACACTGCATTTCACAAGGTATTCGGCACCTCACCGCCGACAGACTAAAAATCATTAGAGATCTTGTTCCTCCCAAGAACTACAAAACATTAAGAGCATTTTTGGGAATAGTATCACACTGCAGACAATGGGTTATACATGCTAGTCAGCTTATGCAACCTCTATATGATTGTTTAAAAATCGAACCTTTCCAGTTAACTGAATCAGCACTCATAGCCTTTCAAGACCTCAAGAAAGGTCTCATGTCAGCCCCGGCCTTGGGAATCCCAGACTACGCCAAACCATTCCAATTAATGGCTGCGGAAATGTCTAATCATGCTACAGGAGTACTAACACAGAAACATGAAAATAAACAAAGACCTGTCGCATACTATTCTGCTCAATTAGATAATGTTACCAAAGCTGCACCATCATGTGTCAGAGTAGTAGCAGCTGTCTCTCTTTTGGTAGAAAAAGCCTCAGAAATAGTACTAGACCATGCCTTAATAGTACAAACTACACATGATGTACATGGCATACTGAATCAGGTATTGCCAAAACACATTTCAATGGCTAGACATCTTAGATTACAATGCTCCTTACTAATGCCACCAAACCTCACTTTTCGCCGCATATTGTCTCTAAATTTAGCCACTCTGTTACCACTAGAGACAAAGGGGGGAGTGGAAGGAGGTCAGGAAGACGAAGATGAAAATTTTTTACAATACCACGAACAAGACAATATAATACATGATTGCTTACAGTGTATAGAACAAGAAACACAAGGGCTACCTAATGTACAGGACACCCCTCTTGACAATCCAGACCTACATATGTATATAGATGGTAGTAGGTATGCAGATGAAACTGGTAACTTTCACACAGGTTATGCCATTGTATCAGATTATGATGTTATTGAAGCTGAGCCAATGCAGGCCAGCTGTTCAGCCCAGGAAGCTGAACTATTAGCTCTAATACGAGCATTACAGTTAGCAAAAGAAAAAACCGCTAATATTTTTACCGATTCTAGATACGCATATGGTATTGTACATGATTTTGGATGTATATGGAGAGCTAGAGGTTATATGACAGCTTCAGGTCAACCAGTAAAACATGGACAAATGATTAGACAAATCCTAGAATCAGCTGCCTTAACCAAACAAGTAGCAGTAATAAAAGTACCTGCACATGTAAGACTCGACACCGAGATAGCTAGGGGTAATGACCGAGCCGACAAGGCTGCTAAGCGAGCTGCAGTAAAACCTCTGACAACTGACCACACTATTAGTGCAGTATCAGAATTTGACTTAATTACACGGCTCAAAGAAGCCCACCAGCAGGTGAGTAGAGAAGAAAAAGAAGAGTGGCAGAAACAGGGGGCAGAAGAAAAAGAAGGACTATGGAGAAAAGGAGATGAGCTTTGTCTCCCCCGAGCATGGTACCCTGTTGTGGTCAGTGAAGCCCACGGACCTACACATGTGTCTGCAAACGGTATGATACAGAGGGTCAGACAGAAGTGGTTAGCCCCAGGGTTCGGCCAGGTAGCTCGAGCAAAATGTGGTTCTTGTGAAATCTGTTTAGCCCACAATCCAGGACAGACTGTTAAGACCCCCCAGAAGCACCATGTAAGACCACTATATCCGTTCCAGAGACTTCAGATCGATTACATCCAGATGCCTAAGCATGGACACTATAAGTATGTACTGGTATGTGTGGACATGTTTTCGGGGTGGCCAGAGGCTTATCCAGTTCATACAGCCACGGCTAAAGTCACTGCAGTAAAAATAGCACATGAACTGGTACCCCGTTATGGTATCCCAGAAGTGATCGAGTCAGATAGAGGTACACATTTTACTGGAGAGATCTTTCAGAATGTAATGAAAATGTTGTGTATAAAAAGTGAACTACACACCCCTTACCACCCACAGAGTTCTGGTAAGGTTGAGAGAATGAATGGAACACTTAAGTTAAAAATACAGAAAGCCATGGCAGAAACACAGAAACCATGGACTGAGTGTCTCCCAATAGCATTGTATTCAGTCAGAAACACCCCCCAGGGAAAGAGCAAACTCACCCCCCATGAAATATTGTTTGGTAGAGTTGCCAATACAGGATTGTATTTCCCACAGACTTTAATGTTAGAAACTGAAAGCTTAACTGCTTATGTACAAAATTTATGTAAGCATGTGTCTAAAATACACTCTTTAGTGTTCTCTTCCATTCCAGATCCAGATTCCATTGAGGGAACGCACAAGCTGCAACCAGGAGACGAAGTTTACGTAAAAAGACATAACAGAAGAACGCTAGAACCCAGATTTGAGGGTCCATATCAGGTGTTATTGACAACTCCAACTGCAGTAAAATTGGAAGGAAAATCAGCATGGGTACATGCAAGCCATTGCAAAAAGAAATAGTGGTGATTGTACTTGTGTTAGCTATAACGATAGATCAGGGAGACCTGTGGGATAAACTAAGTTCCCCAAAACCTACAGATAATAAATTTATAAAACATCATGAGACATTGGTAAACGGGCTGCTCGATGGCGGACAGAAAATAGCAGACTGTTGGATTTGTACGCATTCTCCAATATCAGCCACGAGCATACCCTTCCTGGCCGTACCCATGACCCCTGAGGAAGTGTTTACATGGACTAATTGCTCAGACAAATTAGCAAATAACCAAACCGTTAATTCTAGATTATGGAACACCACTGTTGCCATCCCAGTTGTGGGGTGGGTGGGATTTCCCTGGTGGCAAGGTAATATGACCGGAAAAATAAACAACTTACAATATTTAGCGTTTAAAGGAGGTGTATGGGTTCCTAGAAATAAGACGGGACTAACAGACTTAGGGTTAATTCCTACAGAAAATATACAACTCAGTTTTAGTAGCACAGTATCTTCTTCTCAACCTTTTAAACCTGATATAGTAGAAAAATACATACACAATAATGGTTGGAAATATTCACAATTATTCCCCGATGGAAACAATGATACATGTTCAAAGATACCAGGTAATATATTATGTAATGAGTCAAGTGCATATGACCCAGGTACACCGACTTGTGAAAATCCAGATGCAGGATACTGTAGTCCATTAGGTCAAAAACCCCCTTGGTGTATACTTCAGAATGTATCTAAATTTTTAGATTTGGTACATAGGTTGGTGCTCCAACACTCTGCAATATGGGATCTGCCTGAAGGAACCTTCTGGATTTGTGGAAATGGAGCATACAAATGGCTCCCAGTAGGAATAAAAGGTACATGTACTCTAGGACGCTTAACACCGGCCACATTTATAGTTCAGAATCAGCAGGTAGATATGCAAGCAGTACCTAAACACACACTATACAAAAGAGCAGCCGACAACTCGCCTAGACCTTCAGGTAGGCCACATGTGGTCCAAATGGGAATTCCTAATAAAATATTCAGCACTTTCTTTGTGTATCCAATGTTGATGCAGATGTGGGATGAATATGACAGACACAATGACCAAAATAAAGATAGCTGGTGGTCAGACACCTTCTCCTTTCTCAACCCAAAGAACTGGTTTAAGGGTATTGGAGGTTGGGTGGCTGGAATTCTGCAAGGTATATTACAGATTGTGCTAATTATAGTAGTCATATATGTAGTGTTTTAAATAGGATTAAAAATTATTTTAATATGCATAAATAAGCTTTGTAACACGGACTCAAGAATATGAAAGAAAAGAAATCCCGGACCAGGTCTTCTACCAAAAGTCCATAAGGAAGAATCAAAGGGGGGACTGAGAGGATGATGGGAGTGATGCTTCACGCAAGATTACGATGTAAGACACAGATGAAGTAATTCTTTCCTTATCTGGACATTTGGACTGACGCCCGGAAACTAGATTGTAACCTGTTTTTAGCTGTCTCAGTAACCTTCTACTGCTATGAATTAACACTTTTTATGAAACTTTCTTATTAACATTCCACTGTAATGAATCATTATTTCGCTGCTTGTAGAACAAAGGCATTTTACTGCGCATGTATGACAACAAACTAAGATTATTAGTATAAATAAAAGGGACAGCTCCAATAGAGGCAGACGCGCTCAGGGGCTTCCCAGTACTTGATTATACACTACGTGTCTGTGTATTTCTTGTTACGGGGATACCCCGACTCCAACAAGGACCCTCCATGGCTGAATGATCCTAACACTATGTTGTGGTAATATGTGGTCTGGTCATGATGTGGCGGTATTCCCTGTATGTGGTATTATTGATCATTTAAAAAAAAAATGTATATGACACATTCCCTTAAAGAAAACTAAATAAAAATATATCTAAAAAGAGTATTGGATATTTTAAGAAAGTTTTAATAGGTTAGAGTAGGGCCCGGCCAGAAGAGTCTACCTTATCGTGGTGGCGGCTTTAAAAATCTTTTGGCCAAAACAAAAGCTGCTGGCTATGCATGTGGCGCCGTCACATGGCCGAACGTCAGGAGAACCTGGTGGCAGCGACGTGGACTAGCGCCAGGATTCTGCAGGGATCGCATTGGGGTAAGTATAACAAGTTTTATTTTTTTTAAATACAATTAATTAACTAGGAGTGGGGGGAATCAGAGATGCACGGGGGGGAATCAGAGATGCACGTGGGATGAGAGATGCACGGGGGATGAGAGATGCACGAGGGGTGAGAGATGCACGGGGGGGTGAGATGCACATGGGGGGGATGAGAGATGCACATGGGGGGATGAGAGATGCACATGGGGGGATGAGAGATACACATGGGGGCATGAGAGATGCACATGGGGGGATGAGAGATGCACATGGGGGCATGAGAGATGCACATGGGGGGGATGAGAGATGCACATGGGGGGATGAGAGATGCACATGGGGGGGATGAGAGATGCACATGGGGGGGATGAGAGATGCACATGGGGGGATGAGAGGTGCACATGGGGGCATGAGAGATGCACATGGGGGCATGAGAGATGCACGGGGGGGCATGAGAGATGCACATGGGGGGATGAGATCTGCACATGGGGGGGATGAGAGCTGCACATGGGGGGGATGAGAGCTGCACATGGGGGGGTGAGAGATGCACATGGGGGGGTTATGTTTACATAACTTTGTTGCCTTATGAAGGGAGGGGGGGGGCCCAAAACTTTCTTGCACAGGGGCCCACTACAGTCTGTGTCCGCCCCTGCAGCAAAGCAAGGGTTAACTTGACACTTCCCTGCTTTATATAGCACCATAACCAGTACTCAGTCCTTTATGTACAGGACACATATGTCAGGTATTACCTGTTCACCAGCTTTCATTGAAGCGTTGCAGGTGATAAGAAAACACTGGAACGTGATGAAACTTGAACACCACACAGTTCATTTAGGATCATCGTCCTCTGCAGTCCTGGTTATCAGTGGTGTGAATTGTATTGTATGTATTTTACACAGTCTATTATAACACTCAGCATTCACACCTGTTACCTTCTGAGACTTCCTGATAACGGTTGCTTCTTCTTGTAACTTTTGAGAATCTGTTTAATTTATAAAAAGTCTTTATTAAGATAGAATTCATAATTGTGATGTCTTGATTGAAGTCTTCATTCCCTAATCTGATACCAAATCTGGCAATTTTCCTAACCTATAATATCACAGCGTACCATAGCAATCAATAATATCCATCTAATTATTATCAAAATATTAAAATAAATTATGTTTGGAATAATAAACAATAATAGATAATAATTCATTATTAATCAAGTTCTTCATGTGATAAAAATATTTTTATGTCATAGGTGTAATTACCTTTTCCAACCCATAGGTGTCAGTGTGTTTTGAAACAACAAGTGTTTATATCTTTATTAAACCAATGATACCAAAGAAAGTATACTCATGAACCAAAATGAATAAATATATGAATGAATGAATGAATTGTGTTTACTCAGAAAATTGAAACATCTTTCTTCTTATATTAATTCATATCATCATTATATTTAATGAAGCAATATTCTTGTACTTGACATTGCCACATTAAATATTAACGTGTTTCCTCAATTGAGATATTGAACTGAATTAAAATCAAAAATTGAGAATTAAAAATGAAAAATGAAAAAATAAGAAAATAGATAAGAATAAAATTTTAAAAATTAAAAATAAAATTAAGAGTAAAAATAAGAATAAAAATAAAAATAAGGCCTTTATATGTTTGATGAGAAATGTAGAGTAATTATATTCTTTATAAAAATACCCTTATATTTCCATTATCTGGATGATTTCATATTTGTGATAACCTTGTATTACCAAAAATGATTAAATGATGCAACTTTGCATGTAATACCCTTCTTAATTTTACCATTGCACCTTATTAATATTCCTTCTTCATTAAAATGTGTGAAAAATAAGTATTGATCAAAAGTGATTATGTAATCAGGATCAAAAACACATTTTCCCCCTTAATGCCAAAAAATATTATTTTATAAAATAATTTATGTATATATCAGAACCAAATTAAAAATAATTATTCTTCTATAAATATTTTGCATAAATTTCATATCAATGAGTAGCATAGATTTGTCTGAAGAGGTGTGTACCTATCTAGGTAACCATTAAAAAATAATAATATCATAGTTATTCAAGGATATTATCATGTGGAAAAATTATTCTAAATGTAAATTTGCTTTGTAAACCATTTTGATGTGTGGTTGCCCTTATCCACTATTAGTTAAATCAAGAAATTATAATTACTAAAGAAATATAGAAATATATATATATATATATATATATATATATGTAGATAATACTTAATTATTTATCATAATTTTCTCAGAATTAAATATATTTTTGTACCTTCACATAAAGAAATGTTTTCTTTTTTTCCTTGCACACATGAGGCCTCACATTCAGTTACTTAGCAATTGCTCACATTAATTCATCTTTCACTCTGACTGTCACAGATTCATTCAACTCAAACATTCCACATATGAAGTTATATATATATATATATATATATATATATATTTAACCCAAAATTGTTGTATCCTATTTATCAATGCGCATTGTCATATCAATTAAATTTAATATCTTAATATTTCTTTGAATATTCCCCAAGTACATATAATATAATATGAGATTTTCCTGAAATTCAAGAAACTTGAAAAAAACTCTTGACTTGCAAAAATAGAAATGTCCTAGATTCTTTTTTTTTCACTGGCTGCCAGGGTTTAAGTTACATCAGCTGGAAATAGAATGAATGGGATTCTATACTATTTACTAAAAGTTCAAAGGCTGCAGCTGTCACACGTCATGCTGTAAAGCTACTTGTTATAACGAACACTTCATGCACAGAAAAATATTAATTAATTAATGTTACACATAATATAGTTTACTAGTTATATTGTTATTATTTTAAAATGTTATACACATAAATCATGCAATTTTTCAACTTCCTGTGTGAATAAAGAAATAAATCCATTTTAGAGTTGTTTGATCAAATCCTGCTTTGGAATGAAAACTCTAAGGAAATGTAAAAAAATTAAATTAAATATCAAATTCATACAGAAACAGAATTATTTAAATATCTTATACATATATTGGTTGGTTATAATGTAATTCAAAATATTGCTATTTTAATTTATATATGAAATTCTAATTTATTAATTAATATTTTTGTTAATTGTTACTATAAATATATATAAATACAATTATACACAATCTCTACTTAGACAAGTGTATATTTATATATATATGAACTGTTAGAAACTATGTAACTACAATTTTACTGTATAAGATTATAAATAAATAATGATACATTGTATAACATTTTGATACATTATAATTACAGTTTATTTCTTAGCCACTCCCTAAACCAAATCTTCTGTCTCTCTCAAATATCTCCAGGAAGGCTCTATTTAGAAAATTAATTTTTCTATCCTTCAAAACCTCAGAGAACTGCCTGTCCTTCTGTCCACATTCCATGATGTCACTGTGAGCTGGTCGTCTCACCTGCCTCTGTCCGTCAATTTCGGCCATTTTCCTTTTTAGAGAGTCACAGTTCTGACTGAGTGTTAACTCTTTCTGTGAAAAAATGGACATTTGAATCATTTAATATGGCTTATAACATATATGAAATCTTCTGCGTATTTGATAGATTTCATTATGGGGATGACTCAGTCTAGGAGAGTTTGATATTGGCTTTTGGTAAGATTTCACCTTTTCTGGTTTTACAAATTTAGCTTGATTTATTTTCTTTTCATGATTCTCATGTTTTCTAACAGAATCCACAACTGCGCACATTTAAATAGAGAAACCTTTTGTCACACAAAAACTTGAGATACTGGATTTAAGAATTTGAATTTTTGTACAAAAGTGCTTATCATTTGTTGTAATTTTCCATTTTTGATGAGAGCTTTGTACAACCGTTCAAATATGGACATGAATGTATATGTACATTCCTTCCTACCAATTCTTAATTTCTGCAGATTTTCTATGTTGAGAAAATCCTTTGTGACACAATAAATCAAATATTTTAATCTGTCCGAATCATTTTCCCATCCATTAGGAGAGTCATTTTCACAGGGCATTAAGTTTAGACGTCTGGAATATGTCACAGGAATCCACATTTTAAATAATTGATTCCTCTCCTCATTGGATAAATCAAACTTATCAGAGAAGCTCTCAAATGTCTCTGAATTTCTACAGGCATGGATTTTGACATTATATTTTGGCATGATTTTGAATAATTTTAGCAAATTTTTCCTCATTCTAATTTGGAGTTGCGCCGCTTCGGAATTTTCTGCTATTTTTAGTGGCCTTGTACGTCAGCTCCTCCTACGTCACTCATGTCTCCACCCACATCACCTAATATGTCAGTTTCTCTTATGTCAATCATGTCTCCTCCCATGTCAGGTTTTTGTATGTCCGTCTCATGGTCAGACCCAAGGTCACCTTCAGTTACACACACGTGTCTCAAATCTTGTTCAATTTTATCTTTACAGTCAGAATCATTGTCACCATCTGACACTATTTCTACACTATTGTCCTGCTTAGACCTCTTTAACACAAAATTATGAAATACTTGTATCAAATGTAGAATATTCTGCAATTTGTGTTTATTTCTATTTACCAATTTAGTTAACTGTAAATTCTGCAATTCACATTCTCTATATAACCTAAGCCACAAAACGTCTAAGTAATTTTCTTCATTAACTCTAAAGTTAATCTTACTTTGTTTAGCAAAAGAAGAAATTATATCCATATTTTGCTTACCTTCAGATTCCTTAGCTTCTGTTTATAAGCACGTCCTATCCTCAGTTCGTCTGATTCTGATCCTTGTAGTACCTCTGGTTCCTGTCAGTTCTCAGTTTGTAGAATAGATTAGTCCTCAGTCTATAGATTCTTTCTGATTCTTGTGACAAGTTAGTGAATTTACTGACACGAGAACAACAGCTGTTCAGCTCGTCTCTTCTCTCCCACCTTTGTTGAAGAAGGAAATTCACTTAAAAAAACGAAAAATCAGTACTTGCTAGGCTCGCCATTGTAAAATAAATACTCCTTTTTGTATTCTTTTTTCTACTGAGGACTTCTCAAAGTATCAATATCACGATATTCTTATAAAAAAATGTATCGATTTATTCTTGGATTGTCCATTAACAAGAATCAGATTGCAGCAGGTACATACAATAATTAGTTATAAAGTAATTGTCCATTTGTCCATAATTAGCTTAATTGTTGAGATTCACCCATCTTTCCTTGGATCCTGGCTGGTAAATCACGTCTTTGTCCAGCATGTGTGTCAGGATGACACCATGTGTCCATTGTCCTACGTCAGCTGCTTCCTCAGCGTGCAGATTCTCCTTCTGTGTCCTGTGGAATGGCAAGAGAACCCCCCTGCCTCCAACATGGGTTTTTATAGCACCTGTCATTCTACATATGGTAGTCAACTAAAAATACACACACAAATGACGCATGTCAACTAGAAACGATGGCTGATGCAATTCTTGTGCAATGTATAGAACTCAGGATTAAGAATAAAAAGAATATCCATAATTAATTATTTAACACCGGTTCAATCTGTTCAAGCCGGTTCAATCCGGTTCAATCTGGTTGAAGCCGGTTCAAACTGGTTCAATCTGGTTCAAGAAGTTTCAAGCCGGTTCAATCTGGTTCAAGCCTGTTCAAACCGGTTAAATCTGGTTCAAGCCGGTTCAAACCAGTTCAATCTGGTTCAAGCCTGTTCAATCCGGTTCAATCTGGTTCAAGCTGGTTCAAACCGGTTCAATCTGGTTCAAACCAGTTCAATCTGGTTCAAGCCAGTTCAAGCTGGCTCAAACCGGTTCAGGTCGGTTCAATCTGGTTCAAGTCGGTTCAATCTGGTTCAAGCCGGTTCAATCTGGTTCAAACCGGTTCAATTTGGTTCAAAGCCCGTTCAAGCTGGCTCAAACCTGTTCAGGCCGGTTCAATCTGGTTCAAGTCAGTTCAATCTGGTTCAAGCCGGTTCAATCTGGTTCAAACTGGTTCAATCTGGTTCAATCTGGTTCAAACCGGTTCAAGCCGGTTCAATCTAGTTCAAACCGGTTCAATCCGGTTAAAGCCGGTTCAATCTGGTTCAAACCGGTTCAATCTGTTTCAATCCGGTTCAATCTGGTTCAAGCCGGTTCAATCCGGTTCAAGCTGGTTCAATCTGGTTCAATCCGGTTCAATCTGGTTCAAACTGGTTCAAACCGGTACAATCTGGTTCAAACCGGGTCAATCTGGTTCAATCTGGCCTGGAGTAGTGTTGGGGTCCTGGGCTGAGAGAAGGAGATGCCACACCTCTAGGTGAGGTAGAGTACCTCTGTGGCGCCACATAAATAGCCTCCGGTCCCGGGTCTCATACCGGTGAAGCCCCCGCACCGTGTCTGCAGTCACTCTGTATCACTTATGAATGGACAACCCCTCTAATGACCAGTGGTCCCACTGGCCAGAAATCAATCATCTATCCATGGTAGGAGGGCACTTTTCTAAATGTGTTTCCCCTCATAGTAGGCCGGGGACAACCAAGAGCTGCAGAGACACAATATTCTGTTAGGTGTGATGTCCAGTTATACATATTTCTGTGACTGCATAGGGTCAGCCTTCATTGAGAGGGGCTGCCATTACATTCAAAAACTGGATGCCAACCTCCATGGCTAGGTGGGATGTACATGGTCAAATGACCAAATATTTTCCCCAAAAACACAAGAAAAATTAAATGTACACTAGTGGACATCCCTCTTAAGACACAACTTCACTACCTGTACAGAAGTGGCTTGGAGTTTACGAACTGTGAGTAAAAGACCCTGGACTGCAACACGCTGTCTTTGTGCCGCAGGCCTGGTCGCAAGGTCTAGTGCCCCCGGGCGCCGCTGCCCCGTCAGCGCCCTCTGCCTCTGCCGTACCACCCCTGGGCGCGGATCTGTTCGCCCTGCACACCGGTCCGGATGGGCTCCCTTTCATCTGGCCCCCCGGACATGTTAAACCCCGCCTACGGAGAGGCCTGTCTTCGGAGGCCGGAGTCCCACCTGAACCCCTGATGCCTGCTCCGGAGCCCATGGAAGTCTCCCAGCCCCCGCTTGAAGACGCCCAGTTTGAGTTGGACCCGACCGGAGAAAATCGAATGGGGTTCACCCAGGAGACACGGGGGGACGCAGCCCGCCAACGGGAGTCCTGTCGCCCACAGTTGGCGATATTCGAGAGGGAGCAGCGGGAATGGCGTGTCCGGCAAGAGCAGTTACAGGCCCGAAGTGCAGAACAAAAGATGCGAACCTGGCGAGACCCCCGAGCTGCCCGCGGTCCCTGAGCCACCGGGACTGCCGTAAAATTTCAAATGGAGCACGGCTGGGGATTCATCAGGGACCCGGACACGATCAGTGATGTGTTCGTGACCCGAAGGGACGTGGAAAGCCACCTGCCGGAGGGTCATCGTGGACGGGATTTGTATCCGGGAGACGTGGTGTCCTACACCCGACACCAAGGCGTGAAGGGGTGGTACGCCCTCCACGTCCATAGAGTAGTAGAAGAGGAGGAACAGCACTACTCAGATCCAGAGTACCAAGAGGACCCGGACGGGTCTGAAGATCGTCACGATGAGGAGCAAGGCGCGGTAGGGTATCGCTACCAGTGAACAGTGGCATACCATTGTATATAGCTACCCGACAGAGTACGTGGGACTGTTTCAGATTTGAGTGTGGTCCCCGTTATGGGACTGTTACCTGCTAAAGTTGTCCCCTTCCCCAAGTTACCTGGCTGAGGACTGAGAACAGCCGCCCCTTTTTCTTAACCTGGCTGAGGACTGAGAGCAGCCATCCCCTTCCTAAACTGGCCGAGGACTGAGAACGGCTGTCTCTGTAAATAGTTGCGCTTCCTAAAGCGCCCCCTATTGGTTTTATAAAAGAACTGCAACGTCTACCTCAAGACAAGTTTGCTAGAGTGTTGCACCTTTAAGAAGAATGAACACCTGGTCGCAAGTTGCACCGTGGCCAGTACCCAAGAATATGTTTTACTTAAAAATGTTTTATATGAAGGGTTTTATATGCTGCTATATGATAATGAGAATGTTTTATGTGACAAAAGAGTTCCGGTAATATTAACAATGACAAAGAAAAGTGTTTCCCATAAAGGGAATTGAACAATGTCGTCCGTTTTCTAATGTGAAAAGTTTTGAAAAAGTTGTGCATGTCTTGTAATCAAATGTCTTTACTCTTTTCTAGCCTGAGGACGTGCTGTGGTTTACCGGGGGGGAATGTAGCGCCCCGAGGGTTCGGCCGCTACAGGGGTATTGCACCTCTGCCAGAGGTGTGATATTCCACTCCCGGGTAAGGATGGAGTATGGACCAGGGCTCAGTTAGCTGCATGCATCACACACACCCCATTTCCGGGGGACAGCTCAACGGTGCTCCCATTTATACAGTAATGCAGACACGACAGACCATGTCCCTGGCTGGAGTGGGGAGGAAAACCCAGTGATGTAGGAGCAGAAGGGGACGGTTTCTGAGCATAGGTAGGAGCTCATTGGGTGCTGGTCACCTGAGCTCACACTCAGAGGAGAGGTATAAATAGCAATTGCTCACATTAATTCATCTTTCACTCTGACTGTCACAGATTCATTCAACTCAAACATTCCACATATGAAGATATATATATATATATATATATATATATATATATATATATATATATATATATTTAACCGAAAATTGTTGTATCCTATTTATCAATGCGCATTGTCATATCAATTAAATTTAATATCTTAATATTTCTTTGAATATTCCCCAAGTACATATAATATAATATGAGATTTTCCTGAAATTCAAGACACTTGAAAAAAACTCTTGACTTGCAAAAATAGAAATGTCCTAGATTCTTTTTTTTTCACTGGCTGCCAGGGTTTAAGTAACATCAGCTGGAAATAGAATGAATGGGATTCTATACTATTTACTCAAAGTTCAAAGGCTGCAGCTGTCACACGTCATGCTGTAAAGCTACTTGTTATAACGAACACTTCATGCACAGAAAAATATTAATTAATTAATGTTACACATAGTATAGTTTACTAGTCATATTGTTATTATTTTAAAATGTTATACACATAAATCATGCAATTTTTCAACTTCCTGTGTGAATAAAGAAATAAATCCATTTTAGAGTTGCTTGATCAAATCCTGCTTTGGATTGAAAACTCTAAGGAAATATAAAAAAATAAAATTAAATATCAAATTCATACAGAAACAGAATTATTTAAATATCTTATACATATATTGGTTGGTTCTAATGTAATTCAAAATATTGCTATTTTAATGTATATATGAAGTTATAATTTATTAATTAATATTTTTTTAATTGTTACTATAAATATATATAAATACAATTATACACAATCTCTACTTAGACAAGTATATATATATATATATATATATATATATATATATGAACTATTAGAAACTATGTAACTAGAATTTTACTGTATAAGATTATAAATAAATAATGATACATTGTATAACATTTTGATACATTATAATTACAGTTTTTTTCTTAGCCACTCCCTAAACCAAATCTTCTGTCTCTCTCAAATATCTCCAGGAAGGCTCTATTTAGAAAATTAATTTTTCTATCCTTCAAAACCTCAGAGAACTGCCTGTCCTTCTGTCCACATTCCATGATGTCACTGTGAGCTGGTCGTCTCACCTGCCTCTGTCCGTCAATTTCGGCCATTTTCCTTTTAAGAGAGTCACAGTTCTGACTGAGTGTTAACTCTTTCTGTGAAGAAATGAACCTTTGAATCATTTTATATGGCTTATAACATATATGAAATCTTCTGCGTATTTGATAGATTTCATTATGGGGATGACTCAGTCTAGGAGAGTTTGATATTGGCTTTTGGTAAGATTTCACCTTTTGTGGTTTTACAAATTTAGCTTGATTTATTTTCTTTTCACGATTCTCATGTTTTCTAACAGAATCCAGCAACTGTGCACATTTAAACAGAGAAACTTTTGTAACACAATAACTTGAGATACTGGATTTAAGAATTTGAATTTTTGTACAAAAGTGCTTATCATTTGTTGTAATTTTCCATTTTTGATGAGAGCTTTGTACAACCGTTCAAATATGGACATGAATGTATATTGTTATAGCAGAAGATGAGGTCCCTCACGTTCAAAGACCCCATCTATGCTGCATAAGTCTGACGGTTACCTTAGGTCAAAAACAACAACTAAATGTTCCTTCCTTGTATCAATAGAAACTAACGTGTCCTTGCTAGTCATCAGAATGTGTCTGCTTAAATGTTTCAACACAAGCATAGGCATCACGAGAACAGAAACCAGTTTTTGTTTGCACAGCTAAATTGTATGATCGGACCATATATGGTAAATCCGTTTCTGCCTCCAGGGTGTATATAAACCCTATGCTTTGTAATAAAGTTGGAGTCTTTTGACGCATACTACCTGTCTTGTGTCTTATTCTCTCTGGGCCTGTATACTAGAGGATAGAAGAACCAGAAAGCAGTGACTACAAGCTGGTGCCCGAACAGGGACCTGAGTTAATCTGCCCAGGGGTGCTCGACCGGTCCAAGACGTGGGACGAGCGAAGCTCTCTGTTGGTGATATATACAGCGCTGAGGTAAGAATAACTGTTATATTCTACCTAAATTGTATCACTACATAGAAGAGACTCCCTCACCCCCGAGCGGTCGGCTCCCAGGTAATTCACAGATTGTTGTCTGGCTCAGGTCCCTTTGAACCAGTAGAATCCCCTCAGATAAATTGCCAGTCCTGCCTTCTATCCTTTGGAAAAACTTAAGAATGACAGCATGGATCCGATGATTGTGTTGTGGGTGTGTCTCGGGATCGGTGTTTTTGGTCTTTTTTTCTGGTTGGCGTATAAGTCCTGGAGGGCAAGTAGTGGCGTGGTTCAGAAATCTTTGTGGCCCATTGTCTAAGTGATTGAGGAGTCTACTCTGAGTGAGGAGAACCGAAAGAATGGGGAACCAAAATGGCAAAGAAGGCGTTACAGCCAAAGACTTAGTAGTACGCAGAGAAGGGAAACAGGCACTGATTGGAATTGACAAAATATTGTGTAAGGCGGGAATGAATGAAAATGGAGAGATAAACGGAGAGAAATGGAAATCCTTCTTTAACTCCTATCATGGATGGCTGAAAGATAAGGGTCTGTTGGAGACAGTGGATGTATGCATGAATGCATGCGCTCATTTTGAAGGAAGAATTGAAGAATTAGGAAACGGATGTTAAAGACTGACAAAAACCGGAATGACAGATTTTCCTCCCTATCTGCCCCCGATGTCACTCCCACCCCAGTACCAGAATTCCCAGGAACCCAATTGCTGGGTTTTCCCCAGATGTGGACAGCAGAATACATTGACTGTAGATATCTGTGTGGCATGCGGACGACCAAGACCCCACCCAGCTAGACTATTCCCAATGAGGACGGAAGTTGTGCCAGGAGCACCGGGTGCAGCAGCAGCAGCAGCAGTAGGGGACGCAGTTGTTCCAGGTCAAGAAGCCCGTACAATGTTAATGTATAGACCATGGAGTCCCTCAGAACAATTGGCGTTGATTTCCCAGTTGCCAGATCCGTCCCAGTCCCCGATGGGTTTTGCCAGAATGATAAGAACCATACAGGATACCTATAATGCAACTAGGTTGGATTTACAAGGGGTAATTAAGGGAAAATTGGCAGATGAAGCCCGCTATGATAGGTTGACAGACGAAACGTACAAGCAGTATAGCAATAGGACCGGACCCGAAGACGCAGAACCCAATAATGCAGCGGCCGGAGTCCTGTTCACAACAGCATTAGTAAAAGCATGTAAAGACAGGCAGGGAGAAAGGCAGGTTACACTAGAAGACCGAGTTCAGGGTAAGGAAGAGAACCCCAAAGACTACTTTTGGGCTCTAAGGAAGACTTGGTTGGAAATGGGGTTCATTCCTGAAAATAAGACTAGTGAGAGGGTGTTAGCAAGTGCTTTCATGAACGGACTAAAGAAAGAGATTGCAGAAAAGGTAAAAGCAAGTAGACCAGAGTGGAGATCAGTGAAGGCAGAGGACTTGGCCAGGATAGCTCAGGGGGGCACAGCATGACATAATGCAGGCAAAAAGAGCTGCCAGAATACATATAGTAGAGACGACTCCCAGAAACAACAGAGGAAGAGGACGGACTGCAGGAGGGGGACAGAGACTATGTTACGGATGTAGAAAGCCAGGACATTTTAGAAAGGACTGTAGGACCAACCCGTATCCAGATGCTCAGAGTACGGGTACTCCAGCCAACCAAACAATGCCCCCATAGGATGAGGGTGGCTTGCACATGAACCCCCTCATCTCCTTACCCCCAACTCCCAGTTGTATAGTGCAGGTGAACCTACCAGGGGGACATGAAATCGATTTCCAAGTAGATACGGGGGCCGACAATTCAGTAATTACGCGAGGTGATTGGCCATACACTGACACTGATTTTTCACATCATGTCATTGCCACCCCTTTCAATTCCCCATCTGTCCTGCTCCCTGTCACTAAAAAAATTCCCCTGCAAATTCAAGGAGCTACTGTACATAGCCAGCTCATGGTATCGCCCCGAGGCCAATGCAACCTTTTGGGAAACGATGTATTGTCTCAATTACAAGCACATATCGAATATCATCCTGATGGCACTGTCACCATGACCCCAGGTTTAAAACCAAGCACCCTTTGCAAAATTATGTCACTAGATATTGCCATCATAGAAGAGACAAACGATTTTCCCCTGATATTGGAGCAGGCTGTACCCTACGACTTTTGGGCCTCAGATTACACTGATGTTGGTAGGTTAAGAGTTCAACCAGTAATGGTGAATCTAAAACGAGGAGCCATCTTGCCTCAGCAGAAGCAGTATCCCCTTAGCTCGGCTCAGGAGAATGCCATAGCCCAGCAAGTCCAAAAATTACTACACAGGGGAGTCCTAGTCAAAACCCAGTCCCCTTGCAACACTCCCCTGTTCCCAGTAAAGAAAAAAAGCGTGCCAGGACAACCAGCCGCATATAGAATGGTCCATGACCTCCGGTTGGTTAACAAAGCCACAGAACTTCTAACACCAGTTGTGCCCAACCCGCATACTCTTCTGTCACAGATACCTTCTAACTCTCTTTGTTTTTCAGTGGTCGATTTGGCAAATGCATTTTTCAGTGTACCATTACATCCTGACTGCCAGTACCTGTTTGCTTTTACGTTCCAGGGCAGTCAATATACATGGACAGTGTTGCCACAGGGTGCCCAGAATTCACCCACAATGTACACTGCAAGTCTGCAGGAAATACTGGAGGGATGGTCTGAACCACATATCGTTGTTCTGCAATATGTCGATGACCTGCTCATTTGTGCCCCCTCCAGGAAACAATGTCATAACGCAACTATATCACTTATGTTGTTTCTCTATTGCGCTGGCTGCAAGGCGTCGAAGGATAAGCTTCAGTTTTGTAAATCTTCAGTCACCTTTTTGGGACATTGCATTACACCAGGAGCCCGCCATTTGACAAATGCACGTAAACTAGCAGTACAGGCATTCATCGTCCCCATTAATGTTGCAGCCCTCAGAACTTTTCTTGGACTTGTTTCCGATTGCAGACAGTGGATTCATGCCGTCTCTGTTTTAATGCAGCCCCTCTATGACTGTCTTACCCCAACACCTTTTGTACTAACACCAGAGGCAATAGACTGTTTTTATTCTCTCAAAAAACGTATTTGGCCGCTCCAGCTTTGGGTACACCTAATTATGAGCTCCCATTTAGTCTGTACCTTCACGAGCAAGCTGGACATGCAGCAGGAGTTTTAACTCAATCACATGGTGACAATCAGAGACCTGTTGCCTATTTTAGTGGCAGATTGGATGCGGCAGCCAGAGGTGCACCATCCTGTGTACGTGCTCTGCATGCTGTTGGACTGCTACTCCACAAATCTGCAGACATTGTTCTAGATCATCCGCTCACCGTGCTAACACCTCATGATGTCTATACTATATTGAATCAAGTGCAACTCGCTCACCTCTCAGCAGCACGTCATCTCTGGTTACAACGTGCACTGTTAATGCCTCCCAATGTTTCTTTACAGAGGTGTACTACTTTGAACCCAACAACTTTGTTACCTCTCTCGGATCTAAAGGAGGAGTCAGGTACTGTGCTTTTTAAGGAAGATCCAAGAGAGGATGTTCCTCATGACTGTGTACAAATGATGGCACAAGAAATGGCAGGTTTACCTACTGTGTTTGAACATGAATTAGAAAATGCCGATTTTGAATTTTTTGTAGATGGATCCCGTCATCAGGACGATTCAGGTACTTTCCATACTGGATATGCAGTTGTCTCCCTCAATTCAGTAATCAAGGCAGAACCAATGCTCCCACACCAATCGGCTCAAGAGGCCGAACTTAGGGCCCTAACCGAGGCCTGTAAATTAGCAGAAGGTAGTGTTGTTAACATTTACATGGATTCTAGGTACGCATTCGGTATAGCGCATGATTTTGGTCCAATATGGAAGTCAAGAGGTTTCCTGACGGCAGCAGGACACTCCATAAAGAATGCTGATGCGGTCCAGCAGTTAATTGATACGCTACAATTACCCAAACAAGTAGCTGTCATAAAGGTAAGAGCACATACCAGATGCACCCACCAGGTAAGCAGAGGTTATGCGATGGCAGATGCAGCAGCAAAAACAGCAGCCTGCAAGCTGCTACAAGGGTCAACAGTACGTCAGTTAAGTGCCCCTAAAAACCCCTTTGTGTCAGAGGACATCTTATCCCAAATGCAGGCTCAGGCTCTGAAGGAGGAGGTTGATAAGTGGTTGAAGGAAGGTGCATGCCTGAATGAAGCAAATGGGGTATGGGGGAAAGGGACACGATGATGCCTTCCAAGGGCACTGTACCCAGCGGCTGCCCAGATGCTACATGGACCAGTACACCAATCTAAAACGGCTGTGATGAATGTGATGCAGAAATATTGGGTGGCACCAGGATTCTCCACCTGTATTGAACGACTGATGACAGGGTGCATGATATGTGCTACACATAATCAGGGTAGAGTAGTTAAAACACCACCCAAACACCCCCCCCCGGTCCCTCTATCCATTCCAGAGACTGCAAATTGATTATATTCAGCTGCCGAAGTCAGGATCATGGGAATATGTGTTGGTCTGTATTGATTTGTTCTCAGGATGGCCAGAGGCTTTTCCGATTGCCAAAGCCACGGCTGCGGCAACCGCAAAGAAACTGCTTGCGGAGGTGGTCTGCAGGTATGGGGTACCAGAGGTAATTGAGAGTGACAGAGTTACACACTTCACGGGTGAAATAATGAATGAAGTCATGTCAGCTCTAGGAATTCAACAAGCATTCCATACCCCATATCACCCACAAAGTAGTGGTAAAGTGGAAAGACTGAATGGGACATTGAAATTAAAAATTCAGAAAGCCATGGCTGAGACAGGAAAACCATGGCCGGATTGTTTACCGCTTGCTCTGTTTTCAGTAAGATACACGCCCAATGAAAAGACTGGACTATCTCCATATGAGATATTGTTTGGCAATGTACCCAGCCTAGGGTGTTTCTATCCGCAAGCATTAGAAATGAACAACCATGTGTTAAGTTCCTGCGTGAGGGCTTTACACAAAAAGATTAAGCAAATACAGTGGTGGCCAAAAGTATTGGCACCCCTGCAATTCTGTCAGATAATACTCAGTTTCTTCCTGAAAATGATTGCAATCACAAATTCTTTGGTATTATTATCTTCACTTAATTTGCTTGCAAGGAAAAAACACAAAAGAGAATGAAGCAAAAATTAAATCATTGATCATTTCACACAAAACTCCAAAAATGGGCCAGACAAAAGTATTGGCACCCTCAGCCTAATACTTGGTTGCACAACCTTTAGCCAAAATAACTGCGAACAACCGCTTCCGGTAACCATCAATGAGTTTCTTACAATGCTCTGCTGGAATTGTAGACCATTCTTCTTTGGCAAACTGCTCCAGGTCCCTGATATTTGAAGGGTGCCTTCTCCAAACTGCCATTTTGAGATCTCTCCACAGGTGTTCTATGAGGTTCAGGTCTGGACTCATTGCTGGCCACCTTAGAAGTCTCCAGTGCTTTCTCTCAAACCATTTTATAATGCTTTTGGAAGAGTGTTTTGGATCATTGTCCTGCTGGAAGACCCATGACCTCTGAGGGAGACCCAGCTTTCTCACACTGGGCCCTACATTATGCTGCAAAATTTGTTGGTAGTCTTCAGACTTCATAATGCCATGCACACGGTCAAGCAGTCCAGTGCCAGAGGCAGCAAAGCAACCCCAAAACATCAGGGAACCTCCGCCATGTTTGACTGTAGGGACCGTGTTCTTTTCTTTGAATGCCTCTTTTTTTTCCCTGTACACTCTATGTTGATGCTTTTTCCCAAAAAGCTCTACTTTTGTGTCATCTGACCAGAGAACATTCTTCCAAAACGTTTTAGGCTTTCTCAGGTAAGATCTGGCAAACTACAGCCTGGCTTTTTTATGTCTCGGGGTAAGAAGTGGGGTCTTCCTGGGTATCCTACCATACAGTCCCTTTTCATTCAGACGCCGACAGATAGTACGGGTTGACACTGTTGTACCCTCGGACTGCAGGGCAGCTTGAACTTGTTTGGATGTTAGTCGAGGTTCTTTATCCACCATCCGCACAATCTTGCGTTGAAATCTCTCGTTAATCTTTCTTTTCCGTCCACATCTAGGGAGGTTAGCCACAGTGCCATGGGCTTTACACTTCTTGATGACACTGCGCACGGAAGACACAGGAACATTCAGGTCTTTGGAGATGAACTTGTAGCCTTGAGACTGCTCATGCTTCCTCACAATTTGGTTTCTCAAGTCCTCAGACAGTTCTTTCGTCTTCTTTCTTTTCTCCATGCTCAATGTGGTACACACAAGGACACAGGATAGAGGTTGAGTCAACTTTAATCCATGTTAACTGGCTGCAAGTGTGATTTAGTTATTGCCAACACCTGTTAGGTGCCACAGGTAAGTTACAGGTGCTGTTAATTACACCAATTACAGAAGCATCACATGATTTTTCAAAGGGTGCCAATACTTTTGTCCACCCCCTTTTTTAGGTTTGGTGTGGAATTATATCCAATTTGGCTTTAGGACAATTCTTTTTGTGTTTTTTTCATTGAAGACAAATTATATGAAGAGAATAAGACCAAAGAATTTGTGATTGCAATCATTTTCAGGAAGAAACTGAGTATTATCTGACAGAATTGCAGGGGTGCCAATACTTTTGGCCAACACTGTACATGATAATGTTTTCAGTTCTCTTCCAGATCCAGATCAAGACTCTAGCAGCCATACGCTGCAACCAGGAGACTGGGTGGTTATAAAAAGACACGTGAGGAAAAGCCTAGATCCACGGTTTGACGGACCCTTTCAAGTTCTGCTGACCACAAGCACAGCCGTTAAGCTAGATGGAAAAGAGGCCTGGATCCATGCGTCCCATTGCAAAAAGATACTAGGAGACCCAGCGGACAAAGAATGAATACATTGTTTATACTTACCTGCATCCTTGCGACCACAGGTGCATGGACTACGTTAGGCACCACAGATGGAGATGACAATAGATTCATTAAACACCATCTTGCTCTAATCGATGGACTAAAGGAGCAAAACCAGACTATTGCTAATTGTTGGATATGTACACATGCCCCTGTGACGTCCACTAGCATACCCTTTCTCGCTGTCCCAGTCTCATGGGAAGAGATAAACTTTTGGGTGAACTGCTCAGATACTTTGGCCAATAATTCTATTTTTCAGGTTTTGCTAATGTGTCTTGCGGTTTATTTGGTTTTTAAGCTTTTTCTAATGTGTATTCAGTGTTGTACTAAAAGGAAAAAAAAAAATAATAATAATAGAGATTCATATTGATAAATGAAGGAACAAAAGGACGGAATGTTATAGCAGAAGATGAGGTCCCTCACGTTCAAAGACCCCATCTATGCTGTATAAGTCTGACAGTTACCTTAGGTCAAAAACAACAGCTAAATGTTCCTTCCTTGCATCAATAGAAACTAACGTGTCCTTGCTAGTCATCAGAATGTGTCTGATTAAATGTTTCAACACAAGCATAGGCATCACGAGAACAGAAACCAGTTTTTGTTTGCACAGCTAAATTGTATGATCGGACCATATATGGTAAATCCGTTTCTGCCTCCAGGGTGTATATAAACCCTATGCTTTGTAATAAAGTTGGAGTCTTTTGACGCATACTACCTGTCTTGTGTCTTATTCTCTCCGGGCCTGTATACTAGAGGATAGAAGAACCAGAAAGCAGTGACGACAATATGTACATTCCTTCCTACCAATTCTTAATTTCTGCAGATCTTCTATGTTGGGAAAATCGTTTGTGACACAATATATCAAATATTTTATTCTGTCCAAATCATTTTCCCATCCAATAGGAGAGTCATTTTCACAGGGCATTAAATTTAGATGTCTGGAAAATGTCACAGGAAACCACATTTTAAATAATTGATTCCTCTCCTCATTGGATAAATCAAACTTATCAGAGAAGCTCTCAAATGTCTCTGAATTTCTACAGGCATGGATTTTGACATCATATTTTGGAATGATTTTGTACAATTTTAGCAAATTTTTCCTCATTCTAATTTGGAGTTGCGCCGCTTCGGAATTTTCTGCTATTTTTAGTGGCCCTTGTACGTCAGCTCCTCCTACGTCACTCATGTCTCCGCCCACATCACCTAATATGTCAGTTTCTCGTTTGTCAATCATGTCTCCTCCCATGTCAGGTTTTTGTATGTCCGTCTCTTGGTCAGACCCAAGGTCACCTTCAGTTACAAACACGTGTCTCAAATCTTGTTCAATTTTATTTTTACAGTCAGAATCAGTATCACCATCTGACACTATTTCTACACTATTGTCCTGCTTAGACCTCTTTAACACAAAATTATGAAATACTTGTATCAAATGTAGAATATTCTGCAATTTGTGTTTATTTCTATTTACCAATTTAGTTAACTGTAAATTCTGCAATTCACATTCTCTATATAACCTAAGCCACAAAACGTCTAAGTCATTTTCTTCATTAACTCTAAAGTTAATCTTACTTTGTTTAGCAAAAGAAGAAATTATATCCATATTTTGCTTACCTTCAGCTTCCTTAGCTTCTGTTTATCAGCACGTCCTATCCTCAGTTCGTCTGATTCTGATCCTTGTAGTACCTCTGGTTCCTGTCAGTTCTCAGTTTGTAGAATAGATTAGTCCTCAGTCTATAGATTCTTTCTGACTGTTGTAACAAGTTAGTGAATTTACTGACACGTGAACAACAGCTGTTCAGCTCGTCTCTTCTGTCCCACCTTTGTTCAAGAAGGAAATTCACTTAAAAAAACGAAAAATCAGTGCTGGCTAGGCTTGCCATTGTAAAATAAATACTCTTTTCTGTATTATTTTCTCTACTGAGGACTTCTCAAAGTATCAATATCACAATATTCTTATAAAAAAGTATTGATTTATTCTTGGATTATCCATTAAAAAGAATCAGATTGCAGCAGTTACATACTTAATTAGTTATAAAGTAATTGTCCATTTGTCCATAATTAGCTTAATTGTGGAGATTCACCCATTTTTCCTTGGATACTGGCTGGTAAATCACGTCTTTGTCCAGCACGTGTGTCAGGATGACACCATGTGTCCGTTGGCCTACATCAGCTGCTTCCTCAGCGCGCAGATTCTCCTTCTGTGTCTTGTGGAATGGCAAGAGAACCCCCCTGCCTCCAACATGGGTTTTTATAGCACCTGTCATTCTACATATGGTAGTCAACTAAAAATACACACACAAATGACGCATGTCAACTAGAAACGATGCCTGATGCAACTCTTGTGCAATGTATAGAACTCAGGATTAAGAATAAAATGAATATCCATAATTAATTATTTAACGCCGGTTCAATCTGGTTCAAGCCGGTTCAATCCGGTTCAAGCCGGTTCAAACTGGCTCAAGCCGGTTCAAACAGGTTCCATCTGGTTCAAGCCGGTTCAAACCTGTTCAATCTGGTTCAAGCCGTTTCAATCTGGATAAAGCCATTTCAAGCCGGTTCAATCCAGTTCAATCTGTTTCAATCTGGATCAATCTGGTTCAAACAGGTTCAAGCTGGTTCAATCTGGTTCAAACTGGTTCAATCTGGTATAATCTGGTTCAAACCAGCTAAATCTGGTGCAAGCCGGATCAAGCCGGTTCAAACTGGTTCAAGCTGGTTCAAACCGGTTCAAGCCAGTTCAAGCCGGCTCAAACAGGTTCAAACCAGTTCAATCTGGTTCAAACTGGTTCAAACCGGTTCAAACCGGTACAAGCTGGTTCAATCTGGTTCAAACCGGTTCAAACCGGTTCAAGCCGGTCCAAGCTGGTTCAAAACGGTTCAATATGGTTCGAACCGGTTCAAACTGGTTCAAGCCAGTTCAATCCGGTTCAATCTGGTTCAAACTGGTACAATCCGGTTCAATCTGGTTCAATTTGGCCTGGAGTAGTGTTGGGGTCCTGGGCAGTACTCCATCCTTACCTGACAGAAGGAGAAGTCACACCTCTAGGTGAGGTGCAGTACCTCTGTGGCGCCACATAAATAGCCTCCGGTCCCGGGTCTCATACCGGTGAATCCCTCGCACCGTGTCTGCAGTCAATCTGTATCACTTATGACTGGACAACCCCTCTAATGACCAGTGGCCCCACTGGCCAGAAATCAATCATCTATCCATGGCAGCAGGGCACTTTTCTAAATGTGTTTCCCCTCATAGTAGGCCGGGAACAACCAAGAGCAGCAGAGACACAATATTCTGTTAGGTGTGATGTCCAGTTATACATATTTCTGTGACTGCATAGGGTCAGCCTTCATTGAGAGGGGCTGCCATTACATTCAAAAACTGGATGCCAACCTCCATGGCTAGGTTGGATGTACATGGTCAAGTGAGCAAATACTTTCCCCAAAAACACAAGAAAAATTAAATGTACACTAGTGGACATCCCTCTTAAGACACAACTCAATGGTAAATCCATGCATATATGAAATATGGTGCTAGTTCAGAAGGGTAATTATAGATCAGGAATGCCACTGGACAAGGTATCAGAGTAGACTACTTCTAGATGGAGCCATGACTTGGAGGCCCTGGGTGGCTGAGAAGGAATAATAGGTCTGGTGATTGCCACAGGGTGTCTTTACTTATCATACGCTTCCCCTGCTGCTATGCATGGTCCAAGACCCCCTTGTGACACCATCTTTAAATATATTTCAAGGGATTGCCTTGAACACCATCTGCCACAGTTCAGGTCTTGTACTCACTTGGACAGCTTCCATGCCAAAGTTTTGAATGCCCATATTCCTCTTGGTCACCAATACTTCCCCCTCATTGTAGCCAACTCACTGGTCCACTAAGACAAGGATCTTCCTATATCCCAAACACGACGGAACTACCGCCTTTCCCAAGGCTTCAGCACAAACGCAACACTGGTCTGATACCAAGCTGACTACTATCAACCCAGTAGAATCCACAGAGCTGATCCTACACTTCTGGTGGCTCACATGGGACACTAGTGGGCTTCCTAATTCACAACATGATCATATCAGGCTAATAATGGTTACTTGCCAGATCAGATACCCTCACTAAGTAGAGCAACTGTACTGCTCCCCTGTAAGGGTTCATTCACTTTCTGCTGGGACCTCCTTCACAGCTCCACATAGAGCTGCAAATCAGGTCTCCTGACTTCTGCCTCACAGCCGTCAGTCTCCAGACTACCACCTGAGGGGTGAAGGCTGCTTGTATTAGAGCAGGTCCTGGCCTACACCTCCTCTCGTAATCCTCCTTTTTATGAGCTCGCCCTTATCTAAGCGTGGGGGTACAAAATATCTCCATCAGCACCAGACACTTCCTTGGCCTAGACAACCCTCTGGGCTTCACCTGCCTCATCTCCCAGAAGACGACCATTTCTCTATCCGGTCATTGTACCTCACAAGGGATGGCACTGAAGTCAGTCCTCCAGCCTCCATAACAATTTGAGCATACTATACACAGTTCAACATCTACATGTGGATGTACAGACATCCAAGTGGTTATAAAAGATGGAGTCCAGGACCAGCAGGGAGGCTGCTGAACACTGAAGAACTCTCCAGGTCACACAGCGCTAGCGTTCTACTGCCATCCAGCTGCTCCACAACTGCTGGGACTTGTAGTATTGAAGATCATCGGCCTACTCGATTCAAATATATTCACGAATGTTCTAAATTAGCCACATCCCTCGAATAAAAATAAGACCATTTTGTGATTAACCCCTTCCTGAACAGACTATTTACGGTTTTTGTGCGCTTTCAATTTATCTTTCTCTTATTCCAAGACCCGCAACTTTTATTTTACGGTCGACATAGCCGTGTGAGGGCTTGTTTTTTTTTTTTGTGGGATGAGTTGTACTTTTGAATGACACCAAAGCGGTAAAAAAAAATTCCAACTGTGGAAAAAAAAGGAGCAATTCCACAATAGTTTTTTATTTTTTTATTCACAGCGTTCAATTTGCAGTAACCAACACCTGCTGATATGATTCTTCAGTTCAGTACAATTAGCCTACATTCACATGATGAGCTTTTATCGCGTATTGTCGCTGCGGCTAAAAAGCAGCGTTTTACAATACCAGCAAAGTGTATGGGATTTACAGAAATCTCATGTCCACTGTGCTGCTTTTTTACTCTGTGTAAATTGACCTGAGGTGCGTTTTTCCAATTTGCAGCATGTTAATTTCTCTTGTGGGTATACTGAGTTTTCTGTGCGGAATTTCCACATCTAATGTAAAAAGACGCACATGCGTCTTTAGTGCTTTTACGTAGTGTAAACTCATCAAAACCGCATGCAGTCCTCGTCTAAGAATGTCAATACCAGAAAGTTTAAAAAACAAAGCAGCTTTATTTAAAGCATGACACGCCAAACAGAGACCAAAAACGCGTCAAAAACACAATGAAATAAAAATGCTGGTAAACTAAGGTCAAAAACTCAACAAACACTGATCATGAGAACGTAGCCTTACAGTGATACTGTGGCACCCTGCTACAACAGGTACCACAGGACCCAAAAGGGTGCATGGATGGACTTCTCCAGAAGAGGCCCTCACTACAAACAGACACTTCCACCTCATACCATCAGAGGGAGCCCTGTTAGGGATATATATATGGAGGGTGGAGTCAGGAAGATCAATTTAGTGAGAGAATGTGCTGCCACTGAGAGCAGTGAAGACGCAGCATGTCAGCTGCTGTATTGAGGGCCCTGAGTGTGGCTGGAGGCAAAGAGGAGAGGAGAGAGGAATTGAGGGTGCAGAGGAGCATCATAGGCTCACCCCAAGACACAAACCGGACACCGAGTCCGCGTCTATAGGGTCCTCTATAACCAGTAGGGACTAGCGGCATACTAGGAGGCTTCCAGACCCCTGGTCATCCTGAAGCTACCAGCAATAACAGAACTAGGAACTACGAAGGCCCCGGCGTCCAGGGATAGTGGTTGCCAAAGAAAGGTCCTACTACCAAACGGTCAGGTGAGAGAGCAACACAACACAGAAGCTAGGCCAAGTTCCAGGCTTGCTAGAAGCTTAGAGAGAGGGAGGAACGGATCAGGAGGCCTTATACCCGCTCACTGGGGAGAAGTCCTGAAGTGCACCCTTCCTAGCAAGTACCCTGGACCATACCTGCCGTTACACCAGTAAAGGTACTGAAGTTTGGCACCCTGCTGCGCACAGGTACCACAGGACCCAGGGGGCATGGACGGACTTCTAAACAAGAGGCCCTCATTAAATACAAACACCTCGACCCTTCCAACTCACACCACCAGAGGGAGCCTATTAGGGATATATATATGGAGGGTGGAGCCAGACAGCTGAGTTTAGTCAGTTAGTTGTTAGTGAGTGTGCTGGCACTTAGACCAGTGAAGACGCAGCACTCTGCCTGCAGTGCTTAGGTGAGTCAAGGCCTACGGCACGAGTTGAGTTCTGAGGGCCCCGAGTGCGGCTGAAGGCAAGAGGAGAAAGGAGAGAGGAGTTGAGGGGGCGGAAGAGCATCATAGGCTCACCCCGATATATATAAACCGGACACCGGGTCCGCGCCTGCAGGGTCCCTTTATACCCAGTAGGGATCACCGGCATTCCAGGAGGACTACAAGTCCCTGGATGACCTGTAGCTAGACCCATTACAGGACCAGGAACCACAAGGCCCCAGCGTCCAGGGAGAGTGGTTACCAGCAGAAGGTCCTACTACCGAGCGACAGGTGAAGGAACAGCACGACACATAAGCTAGGCCCAGTTGCAGGCTGGCCAGGAGCATACAGAGAGGCAGACATGGACCAGGAGGCCTTATACCCGCTCACTGGGGAGAAGTCCTGAAGTGCACCCATCCTACTGAGTACCCTGGACCGTACCTGACATCCCCACCAGTAAAGGTATTGAAGCGAATACCCTGTCTCTGTCAGTTACTCCTGCTGCGCCATCCCGCCTGCACTACAAGCTCCAGCATCACCACCTACCAATCTGGTTGAAGTCGGTTCAAGCCGGTTCAATCTGGTTCAATCTGGTTCAAGCCGGTTGAAGCCGGTTCAAGCCGGTTCAATCTGGTTCAAGCCGGTTCAAGCCGGTTCAATCTGGTTGAAACCGGTTCAATCCGGTTCAAGACGGTTCAATCCGGTTCAAACCGGTCCAAGCCGGTTCAAGCCGGTTCAATCTGGTTCAAGCCGGTTCAATCTGGTTCAAACCGGTTCAATCCGGTTCAATCTGGTTCACGCTGGTTCAAGTCGGTTCAAGACGGTTCAAGCCGGTTCAATCTGGTTCAAGCCGGTACAATCTGGTTCAAACCGGTTCAATCTGGTTCAAACCAGTTCAATCTGGTTCAAGCCGGTTCAATCTGGTTTAAACTGGTTCTATCTGGTTCAAACCGGTTCAATCTGGTTTAATCTGGTTCAAGCAGGTTCAGTCCTCAATCTGGTTCAATCTGTTTCAAGCCGGTTCAATGTGGTTCAATCCTCAGTCTGGTTCAGTCTGGTTCAATCCTCGATCTGGTTCAATCTGGTTCAATCTGGTTCAAGTCGGTTCAATCTGGTTCAAGGCTGTTCAATCTGGTTCAAGCCAGTTCAATCTGGTTCAAGCCAGTTTAATCCTCAATCTGGTTCAATTTGGTTCAAGCTGGTTCAATCTGGTTCAAGCCAGTTCAATTTGGTTCAAGCCGGTTCAAGCCAGTTCAAGCCGGTTCAATATGGTTCAAGCTGGTTCAATCTGGTTCAATCCTCAATCTGGTTCAAGCCAATCCAATCTGGCTCAATCTGGTTCAAGCCGGTTCAATCCTCAATCTGGTTCAATCAGGTTCAATCTGGTTCAAGCCAGTTCAATCTAGTTCAATCCTCAACCTGGTTCAATCTGGTTCAAGCCGGTTCATGCCGGTTCAAGCCGGTTCAATCTGGTTCAATCCTCAATCTGGTTTAATCTGGTACAATCCTCAAGCTGGTTCAAGCTGGTTCAAGCCGGTTCAATCCTCAATCTGGTTCAAGCCGGTTCAATTTGGTTCAATCCTCAATCTCGTTCAAGCCGGTTCAATTCTCAGTCTGGTTCAATCTGGTTCAATCTGGATCAAGCCGGTTCAAGACGGTTCAATCTGGTTCAAGCCGGTTCAAGCCGGTTCAATCCGGTACAATCTGGTTCAATCCTCAATCTGGTTCAAGCCAGTTCAATCTGGTTCGAGCCGGTTCAATCCTCAATCTGGTTCAAGCCGGTTCAATCTGATTCAAGTCGGTTCAATCTGGTTCAAGCCGGTTCAAGACGGTTCAATCCTCAATCTGGTTCAATCTGGTTCAATCTGGTTCAAGCCGGTTCAAGCCGGTTCATGCCGGTTCAATCTGGTTCAATCCTCAATCTGGTTCAATTCTCAATCTCATTCAATCTGGTTCAAGCCGGTTCAATCTGGTTCAATCCTCAATCTGGTTCAAGCTGTTTCAAGCTGGTTCAATCTGGTTCAATCCGGTTCAAGCCGGTTCAATGTGGTTCAATCTGGTTCAAGCCGGTTCAAGCCGGTTCAATGTGGTTCAAACTGGTTCAATCTGGTTCATTCTGGTTCAAGCCGGTTCAATCTGGTTCAAGGTGGTTCAAGCCGTTTCAATCTGGTTCAATCTGGTTCAAGCCGGTTCAATCTTGTTCAATCTGGTTCAAGCCGGTTCAAGCCGGTTGAATCCCCAATCTGGTTCAATCTGGTTCAAGCCGGTTCAATCCTCAATCTGTTTCAAGCCGGTTCACTCCTCAATCTGGTTCAAGCCAGTTCAATCTGGTTCAATCTGGCCTGGAGTAGTGTTGGGGTCCTGGGCAGTGCTCCATCCTTACCTGAGAGAAGGAGATGCCACACCTCTAGGTGAGGTTCAGTACCTCTGTGGCTCCACACACATAGCCTCCGGTCCCGGGTCTCATACCGGTGAATCCCCCGCACTGTGTCTGCAGTCACTCTGTACCACTTATGACTGGACAACCCCTCTAATGACCAGTGGCCCCACTGGCCAGAAATCAATCATCTATCCATGGTAGCAGGGCACTTTTCTAAATGTGTTTCCCCTCATAGTAGGCCGGGGAAAATCAAAAGCTGCAGAGACACAATATTCTGTTAGGTGTGATGTCCAGTTATACATATTTCTGTGACTGCATAGGGTCAGCCTTCATTGAGAGGGGCTGCCATTACATTCAAAAACTGGATGCCAACCTCCATGGCTAGGTGGGATGTACATGGTCAAGTGACCAAATATTTTCCCCCAAAACACAAGAAAAATTAAATGTACACTAGTGGACGTCCCTCTTAAGACACAACTCAATGGTAAATCCATGCATATATGAAATATGGTGCTTGTTCAGAAGGGTAATTATAGATCAAGAATGACACTGGACAAGGTATCAGAGTAGACTACTTCTAGATGGAGCCATGGCTTGGAGGCCGTGTGTGGCTGAGAAGGAATAATAGGCCTGGTGATTGCCACAGGGTGTCTTTACTTATAATACACTTCCCCTGCTGCTATGCATGGTCCAAGACCCCCTTGTGACACCATTTTTAAGTATATTTAAAGGGATTGCCTTGAACACCATCTGCCACAGTTCAGGTCTTGTACTCACTTGGACAGCTTCCATGCCAAAGCTTTGAATGTCCACATTTCTCTTGGTCACCAATACTTCCCTCTCATTGTAGCCAACTCACTGGTCCACTAAGACAAGGATCTTCCTATATCCCAAACACGACGGAACTACCGCCTTTCCCAAGGCTTCAGCACAAACGCAACACTGGTTTGATACCAAGCTGACTACTATCAACCCAGTAGAATCCACAGAGCTGATCCTACACTTCTGGTGGCACACATGGGACACTAGTGGGCTTCCTAATTCACAACATGATCATATCAGGCTAATAATGGTTACTTGCCAGATCAGATACCCTCACTAAGTAGAGCAACTGTACTGCTCCCCTGTAAGGGTTCAATCGCTTTCTGCTGGGACCTCCTTCACAGCTCCACATAGAGCTGCAAATCAGGTCTCCTGACTCCTGCCTCACAGCCGTCAGTCTCCAGACTACCACCTGAGGGGTGAAGGCTGCTTGTATTAGAGCAGGTCCTGGCCTACACCTCCTCTCGCAATCCTCCTTTTTATGAGCTCGCCCTCATCTAAGAGTGGGGGTACAAAATATTTGCATCAGCACCAGACACTTCCTTGGCCTAGACAACCCTCTGGGCTTCACCTGCCTCATCTCCCAGAAGACGGCCATTTCTCTATCCGGTCATTGTACCTCACAAGGGATGGCACTGAAGTCAGTCCTCCAGCCTCCATAACAATTTGAACATACTATACACAGTTCAAGATCTACATGTGGATGTACAGACATCCAAGTGGTTATAAAAGATGGAGTCCAGGACCAGCAGGGAGGCTGCTGAACACTGAAGAACTCTCCAGGTCACACAGCGCTAGCGTTCTACTGCCATCCAGCTGCTCAACAACTGCTGGGACTTGTAGTATTGAAGATCATCAGCCTACTGGATCCAAACATATTCACGAATGTTTTAAATTAGCCACATCCCTCGAATAAAAATAAGACTATTTTGTGATTAACCCCTTCCTGAACAGACTATTTACTGTTTTTGTGCGCTTTCAATTTATCTTTCTCTTATTCCAAGACCCACAACTTTTATTTTACGGTCGACATAGCCGTGTGAGGGCTTGTTTTTTTTGTGGGATAAGTTGTACTTTTGAATGACGCCATCTATTTTATCATGATATACTGGAAAGCGGTAAAAAAAATACCAACTGTGGAAAAAAAGGAGCAATTCCACAATAGTTTTTTTTTTATTATTTACAGCGTTCGATTTGCAGTAACCATCACCTGGCGATATGATTCTTCAGTTCAGTACAATTAGGCTACATTCACATGATGAGCTTTTATCGCGTATTGTCGCTGCGGCTAAAAAGCAGCGTTTTACAATACCAGCAAAGTGTATGGGATTTACAGAAATCTCATGTCCACTGTGCTGCTTTTTAACTCTGTGTAAATTGACCTGAGGTGCGTTTTTCCAATTTGCAGCATGTTAATTTCTCTTGTGGGTATACTGAGTTTTCTGTGCGGAATTTCCACATCTAATGTAAAAACACGCACATGCGTCTTTAGTGCTTTTACGTAGTGTAAACTCATCAAAACCGCATGCAGTCCGCATCTAAGAATGTCGATACCAGAAAGTTTAAAAAACAAAGCAGCTTTATTTAAAGCATGACACACCAAACAGAGACCAAAAACGCGTCAAAAACACAATGTAATAAAATGCAGGTAAACTAAGGTCAAAAACTCAACAAACACTGATCATGAGAACGTAGCCTTACGGTGATACTGTGGCACCCTGCTACAACAGGTACCACAGGACCCAAAAGGGTGCATGGACGGACTTCTCCACATGAGGCCCTCACTACAAACAGAGACCTCCACCCTTCCACCTCATACCAGAGGGAGCCCTGTTAGGGATATATATATATATGGAGGGTGGAGCCAGGAAGATCAGTTTAGTGAAAGAATGTGCTGCCACTGAGAGCTGTGAAGACGCAGCACGTCAGCTGCTGTATTGAGGGCCCCGAGTGTGGCCGGAGGCAAAGAGGAGAGGAGAGAGGAATTGAGGGGGTAGAGGAGCATCATAGGCTCAACCCGAGACACAAACCTGACACCGGGTCCGCGCCTATATTGTTCTCTATACCCAATAGGGACTACCGGCATACCAGGAGGCTTCCAGACCCCTGGTCATCCTGAAGCTACCAGCAATAACAGGACTAGGAACCACGAAGGCCCCGGGGTCCAGGGATAGTGGTTGCCAAAGAAAGGTCCTACTACCAAGCGGTCAGGTGAGAGAGCAACACAACAAAGAAGCTAGGCCAAGTTCTAGGCTGGCTAGAAGCTTAGAGAGAGGGAGACATGGATCAGGAGGCCTTCTACCCGCTCACTGGGGAGAAGTCCTGAAGAGCACCCTTCCTAGCAAGTACCCTGGACCATACCTGCCATTACTCCAGTAAAGGTACTGAAGTGTGGCACCCTGCTGCGCACAGGTACCACAGGACCCAGGGGGCATGGACGGACTTCTCCACAAGTGGCCCTCATTACATAAAAACACCTCCACCCTTCCACCTCACACCACCAGAGGGAGCCCGTTAGGCATATACATATGGAGGGTGGAGCCAGACAGCTGAGTTTAGTCAGTTAGTTGTTAGTGAGTGTGCTGGCACTTAGACCAGTGAAGACACACCACACTGGCTGCAGTGCTTAGGCGAGCCAAAGCCTACAGCATGAGTTTAGTGCTGAGGGCCCCGAGTGTGGCCGAAGGCAAGAGGAGAAAGGAGAGAGGAGTTGAGGGGGCAGAAGAGCATCATAGGCTCACCCCAATATATAAACCGGACACCGGGTCCGCACCTACAGGGTCCCTTTATACCCAGTAGGGATCACCGGCATTCCAGGAGGACTACAAGTCCCTGGACGACCTGAAGCTAGACCCATTACAGGACCAGGAACCACAAGGCCTCAGCGTCCAGGGAGAGTGGTTACCAGCAGAACATACTACTACCAAGAGACAGGTGAAGAAACAGCACGACACATAAGCTAGGTCCAGTTGCAGGCTGGCCAGGAGCATACAGAAAGGCAGACATGGACCAGGCGGCCTTATACCCGCTCACTGGGGAGAAGTCCTGAAGTGCACCCATCCTACTGAGTACCCTGGACTGTACCTGACATCCGCACCAGTAAAGGTATTGAAGTGAATCCCCTGTCTCTGTCAGTTACTCCTGCTGCGCCATCCCGCCTGCACTACAAGCCCCAGCATCACCACCTACCAATCTGGTTCAAGCCGGTTAATGCCGGTTCAATCTGGTTCAAGCCGGTTCAAGCGGGTTCAATCTGGTTCAAACCAGTTCAATCTGGTTCAAGCCGGTTCAATCTGGTTCAATCCGGTTCAAGCTGGTTCAATCTGGTTCAAGCCGGTTCAATCTGGTTCAAGCCAATTCAAACCGGCTTGATCTGGGTCAAGCCGGTTGTAAAATAAACACTCTTTTCTGTATTATTTTCTCTACTGAGGACTTTTCAAAGTATCAATGTCACAATATTCTTATAAAAAAATGTATCGATTTATTCTTGGATTGTCCATTAAAAAGAATCAGAATACAGCAGGTACATACAATAATTAGTTATAAATAGTGTTGAGCGATACCTTCCGATATCAGGAAATATCGTATCGGATTGGATCGGGCCGATACCCAAAAAGTATCGGATATCGCCGATTCCGATACCGGAAACCAATGCAAGTCAATGGGACACAAATATCGGAATGAAAATAAACCCTTTCTTTCCTTGTAGGTTAATTCTACATGAAGTAAAACAACTAAGAATAATGTAGAATGACATGAAAAGCCGGCAATTCAGCAGCGGCATTCACCGGTACCCGACAATTTACAACAGAAAGAATAGAGCATCACACATAGATTAGATAGATAGAAACATGTCAGTCACATATATATGAAGTACAGTGACAGTGTTGCTTACTGTACTTGTCATTTAGTGTAAAGGATTTATTAAAAAAAATATTAGTGTTTTCGTGCACCGTCTCTTTAAAAAAGCCGGCCGGCAATTCAGCATCTGTACCCGACAATTTATAACAGACAGAATAGAGCTTCACACATAGATTAGATAGATAGAAACATGTCAGCCACATATATAAGAAGTACAGTGACAGTGTTGCTTACTGTACTTGTCATTTAGTGTAAAGGATTTATTTAAAAAAATAATAGTGTTTTCATGCACCGTCTCTTTAAGAAAGCCGGCCGGCAATTCAGCATCTGTACCCCACAATTTATAACAGACAGAATAGAGCTTCACACATAGATTAGATAGATAGAAACATGTCAGTCACATATATATGAAGTACAGTGATAGTGTTGATTACTGTACTTGTCATTTAGTGTTAAAATAAAGGATTTATTTAAAAAAAAATTGGCGTGGGGTTCTCCTTAATTTTAGGCTCTAGCGGAGGTTAAGCAGACGGCTGGGGCAAATGTTTGAAGCCTGGGAAGGGGGTAATACCCACGGAGCTTCCCAGGCTACTAATATCAGCCCCCAGCTGAATACCTAGCCTTTACTAGCTATTAAAATGGGGGAACCCCCCAAAAAAAATAACGTGGGGTCCCCCCTAATTTAATAGCTAGCACAGGCTAGGCAGACAGCTGGGGGCTGATATTAATAGCCCAGGAACGGTGCCATGAATATTGGCCCACTCCCAGGCTAGAAACACCAGCCGTCAGCCGCCCCAGAAATGGCGCATCCATAGGATGCGCCAATTCTGGCACTTAGCCTCGCTCTTCCACGCTGCCCTGGTGCGGTGGCAGGGGGTAATAGGGTTGGGGTTGATGTCAGCTTATAATGCCAGCTGACATCAAGCCCAGGTTAGTAATGGAGAGGCGTCTATAAGACACCCCCATTACTAACCCCATAGTCAAAGTTAAAGAAAAACACAAACACCCAGAATAAAGTCCTTTAATTGAAATAAAGACACAATCCTTTATTGTTCTAAATTAAACCATACTTACCATCACGCCCATTCCAGCTGAAGCCAACGATCTCCTGCAATAAAAGTAAAATAATAAAGCAACCTCATCCTTACCTTTCCATGGTTCCCACGACAGCTTCAGCTCTGCTACATCGAGATGACAGGCTGGACCGCAGCAGAACGCTGCCATCCAGCCTGTCATCCCGCAGACACTGAGAAGCGCAGGCATGCTTGCGCTCCTCAGTGTCTCTCTGTGACGTCATCCAGATGAGCCGAGTTCATGTCCAATGAACTCAGCTCACCTCATGCACGTCACTGACAGCGTGGGAAAATTCTCACGCTGAAGTGCTGAGTGCAGGAGAATTTTCCCACGCTGTCAGTGACGTACATGAGGTGAGCTGAGTTCATTGGACATGACCTCGGCTCATCTGGATGCCGTCACAGCCAGACACTGAGGAGTGGAAGTATGCCTGCGCTTCTCAGTGTCTGCGGGATGACAGGATGGATGGCAGCGTTCTGCTGCGGTCCAGCCTGTCATCTCGATGTAGCAGAGCTGAAGCTGTCGTGGGAGCCATGGAAAGGTAAGGATGATGTTGCTTTATTATTTTACTTTTATTGCAGGAGATCGTTGGCTTCAGCTGGAATGGGCGTGATGGTAAGTATGGTTTAATTTAGAACAATAAAGAATTGTGTGTTTATTTCAATTAAAGGACTTTTTTCTTGGTGTTGTGTTTTTTTAAATACTTTACTAGAAATTCATGGTGGTCATGTCTAATATTGGCGTGACCCCATGAATTTCGGGCTTAGGGCCAGCTGATAATGCCAAGCTGGCCTTAACCCCTTTATTACCCAGTGAGCCACCGCACCAGGGCCCTGGATGAGTTGGGTACAGCGCCAGAAGATGGCGCTTCTATGAACGCGCCATTTTCTGGGGCGGCTGCGGACTGCAATTTGCAGCGGGGGTGGCCCAGAAAGCTTGGGCCTCCCTGCGCTGCGGATTCCAGCCCCCAGCTGCCTAGTTGTATCTGGCTGGGCACAAAAATAGGGCGAAGCCCCACGCATTTTTTTTTTAAATTATTTCATGAAATTCATGGAATAATTAAGAAAAAAAGGGCTTCCCTATATTGTTGTGTCCAACCAGGTACAAATAGGCAGCTGGTGGTTGGGGGCAGCCCGTTCCTGCCTGCTGTACCTGGCTGGACACAAATATAGTGCGAAGCCCCACGTCAATTTTTTTTTAATTATTTCATGAAATAATTTTTTTAAAAAAGGGCTTCCCTATATTGTTGTGTCCGGCCAGGTACAAATAGGCAGCTGGTGGTTGGGGGCAGCCTGTTCCTGCCTGCTGTACCTGGCTGGACACAAATATAGGGCGAAGCCCCACGTCAATTTTTTTTAAAATAAATCCTTTATTTTAACACTAAATGACATTTGAGGAGTTAATAAAGATGCAGTCCCTAAATTATTATTTATTTTTTAATTAATTTTTCCCAAAACTTTTGACGTGGGCTTCGCCATATTTTTGTATGCCAGCCAGGTACAGCATCCAGCTTCTATGAACGCGCCATTTTCCGGGGTGGCTGCGGACTGCAATTTTCAGCGGGGGGGGGGGGGGCAGAAAGCTTGGGCCTCCCTGCGCTGCAGATTCCATCCCCCAGCTGCCTAGTTGTACCTGGCTGGACACAAAAATAGGGAGAAGCTTCAAGTATTTTTTTTTTTTAATTATTTCATGAAATTCATGAAATAATTAAGAAAAAAGGGGCTTCCCTATATTGTTGTGTCCAACCAGGTACAAATAGGCAGCTGGTGGTTGGGGGCAGCCAGTTCCTGCCTGCTGTACCTGGCTGGACACAAATATAGTGCGAAGCCCCACGTCAATTTTTTTTAAATCATTTCAGGAAATTCATGAAATAATTAAAAAAAATTGATGTGGGGCTTCGCCCTATATTTGTGTCCAGTCAGGTACAGCAGGCAGGAACGGGCTGCCCCCAACCACCAGCTGCCTATTTGTATCTAGCCGGACACAACAATATAGGGAAGCCCTTTTTTTCTTAATTATTCCATGAATTTCATGAATATAAAAAAAAAAACGTGGAGCTTCGCCCTATTTTTGTGTCCAGCCAGGTACAACTAGGCAGCTGGGGGCTGGAATCTGCAGCGCAGGGAGGCCCAAGCTTTCTGGGCCCCACCCGCTGCAAATTGCAGTCCGCAGCCGCCCCGGAAAATGGCGCGTTCATAGAAGCGCCATCTTCTGGCGCTGTACCCAACTCATCCAGGGCCCTGGTGCGGTGGCTCACTGGGTAATAAAGGGGTTAAGGCCAGCTTGGCATTATCAGCTGGCCCTAAGCCCGAAATTCATGGGGTCACACCAATATTAGACATGACCACCATGAATTTCTAGTAAAGTATTTAAAAAAAACACAAACACCCAGAAAAAAGTCCTTTAATTGAAATAAACACACAATTCTTTATTGTTCTAAATTAAACCATACTTACCATCACGCCCATTCCAGCTGAAGCCAACGATCTCCTGCAATAAAAGAAAAATAATAAACCAACCTCATCCTTACCTTTCCATGGCTCCCACGACGGCTCCAGCTCTGCTACATCGAGATGACAGGCTGGACCGCAGCAGAACGCTGCCATCCAGCCTGTCATCCCGCAGACACTGAGAAGCGCAGGCATACTTCCACTCCTCAGTGTCTGGCTGTGACGGCATCCAGATGAGCCGACAATGAACTCGGCTCACCTCATGTACGTCACTGACAGCGTGGGAGAATTCTCCTGCACTCAGCGCTTCAGCGTGAGAATTTTCCCACGCTGTCAGTGACGTGCATGAGGTGAGGTCATGTCCAATGAACTCGGCGCACCTCATGCACGTCACTGACAGCGTGGGAAAATTCTCACGCTGAAGCGCTGAGTGCAGGAGAATTTTCCCACGCTGTCAGTGACGTGCATGAGGTGAGCTGAGTTCATTGGACATGACCTCCGCTCATCTGGATGCCGTCACAGCGAGACACTGAGGAGCGCAAGCATGCCTGCGCTTCTCAGTGTCTGCGGGATGACAGGCTGGATGGCAGCGTTCTGCTGCGGTCCAGCCTGTCATCTCGATGTAGCAGAGCTGAAGCTGTCCTGGGAACCATGGAAAGGTAAGGATGAGGTTGCTTTATTATTTTACTTTTATTGCAGGAGATCGTTGGCTTCAGCTGGAATGGGCGTAACTGTAAGTATGGTTTAATTTAGAACAATAAAGAATTGTGTCTTTATTTCAATTAAAGGACTTTTTTCTGGGTGTTTGTGTTTTTTTTAAAGACTTTACTAGAAATTCATGGTGGTCATGTCTAATATTGGCGTGACCCCATGAATTTCGGGCTTAGGGCCAGCTGATAATGCCAAGCTGGCCTTAACCCCTTTATTACCCAGTGAGCCACCGCACCAGGGCCCTGGATGAGTTGGGTACAGCGCCAGAAGATGGCGCTTCTATGAACGCGCCATTTTCCGGGGCGGCTGCGGACTGCAATTTGCAGCGGGTGGGGCCCAGAAAGCTTGGGCCTCCCTGCGCTGCGGATTCCAGCCCCCAGCTGCCTTGTTGTACCTGGCTGGACACAAAAATAGGGCGAAGCCCCACGTATTTTTTTTTTTAATTATTTCATGAAATTCATGGAATAATTAAGAAAAAAAGGGCTTCCCTATATTGTTGTGTCCGGCTAGGTACAAATAGTCAGCTGGTGGTTGGAGGCAGCCCGTTCCTGCCTGCTGTACCTGACTGGACACAAATATAGGGCGAAGCCCCACATAATTTTTTTTTAATTATTTCATGAATTTCCTGAAATAATTAATAAAAAATTGACGTGGGGCTTTGCACTATATTTGGTTCCAGCCAGGTACAGCAGGCAGGAACGGGCTGCCCCCAACCACCAGCTGCCTATTTGTACCTGGTTGGACACAACAATATAGGGAAGCCCTTTTTTTCTTAATTATTCCATGAATTTCATGAAATAATTAAAAAAAAAAAAACGTGGAGCTTCTCCCTATTTTTGTGTCCAGCCAGGTACAACTAGGCAGCTGGGGGATGGAATCTGCAGCGCAGGGAGGCCCAAGCTTTCTGCCCCCCGCTGAAAATTGCAGTCCGCAGCCGCCCCGGAAAATGGCGCGTTCATAGAAGCTGGATGCTGTACCTGGCTGGCATACAAAAATATGGCGAAGCCCACGTCAAAAGTTTTGGGAAAAATTAATTAAAAAATAAATAATAATTTAGGGACTGCATCTTTATTAACTCCTCAAATGTCATTTAGTGTTAAAATAATGGATTTATTTTAAAAAAAAATGGCGTGGGATCCCCCATAATTTTAGTCTCTAGCGGAGGTTAAGCAGACGGCTGGGGCAGATGTTTGAAGCCTGGGAAGGGGGTAAAACCCACGGAGCTTCCCAGGCTACTAATATCAGCCCCCAGCTGAATACCTAGCCTTTACTAGCTATTAAAATGGGGGACCCCCCCAAAAAAAATGACGTGGGGTCCCCCCTATTTTAATAGCTAGCAAAGGCTAGGCAGACAGCTGGGGGCTGATATTAATAGCCCAGGAAGGGTGCCATGAATATTGGCCCCCTCCCAGGCTAGAAACACCAGTCGTCAGCCGCCCCAGAAATGGCGCATCCATAGGATGCGCCAACTCTGGCACTTAGCCTCGCTCTTCCACGCTGCCCTGGTGCGGTGGCAGGGGGTAATAGTGGTGGGGTTCATGTCAGCGCCAGCTGCCATGAAGCCCAGGTTAGTAATGATGGGCGTCTATAAGACACCCCCATTACTAACCTACAAAGTGTTAAAAAGAAAAAACACACACTACACCCAGAAAAAAATAATTTATTTGAAATAAAACACACAATTTTATTTAATTCTTAGTTTACTAAAAATAATAGTTACCTGTCCACGTTCCTGCGCTGATCTCCCATGCACAGCTGTCACATCTGGAGATGGTGACAGCTGTGCATGGCTGCTGTAAGCTCACGCTGCCGGGAACACGTCCGCTCTCGGCAGCGGGAGCCACTGACTGAGGTCACCGGAGTGCATTCAGTCAGCGCAGCTCCGGAGACCTCCTTTACGGCACTGCTGTACCGTGGGAATTTCTCACTATACAGCAGGGCCGTAAAGCAGCTAACCGGAGCAGCGCTGCCTGAACTCCGGTGAACCCGCTTATGCTGTCATTCTAGCGGCGGCAGCGGTTCAGAGCGGTCACATTCTATGTGGCTGCTCTGAACTGGAGATCTTCGTGGGACACTCGTGGACTACTACGGAGGGGTAAGGATAAGGTTGTGGTTTATTATTTTATATTTTATTACAGGAGATCGATGGCTTCGGGGAATTAGGTGTCTTGGTGAGTATAGGTGTAGTTTTTTATTTTTTACTTTATTTTAGGTGGCGATCGGCGGGGACAGGTAATGTATAAACTAATTTATTGTAGGTAACCACTGGCCACCAATGACATGTATTTAACATTTATTGGGGACACAGTAGGGCAATTTAAATAGCAGGATCAGTCTGATGGGAACTACTGCTCCCATCGAGCTGATCCTGCTGGCAGGAGTGGACGGGGGACAGACATAGGCCGATGGGAGTAGTAGTGTCACATCGGCCTATGTCTGCCTGCACGCACACACACCGCACACACCCGCACACATCGCACAGACACCCCGCACACACACCCCGCACACACACCCCGCACACATCGCACAGACACCGCGCACACCCGCACAAACATCGCGCACACACCCCGCACACACACCCCGCACACATCGCACAGACACCGCGCACACCCGCACAAACATCGCGCACACACCCCGCACACACACCCCGCACACACACTAATCATGACGGGTCTGGGAGGTGAGGCTGACCTGTGCGGCCGTGGGAAAGTTCATATGAGTTCATGCAGTCAAGCATGAACTCACATGAACCCTCTGAGGGCAACGCGGCGACTTCAAATGAACAGCTGATCGGCATCACCTGATACCTCAGCTGTTCATTTGAAATAACCGGCGGGAAAGCGCAGCACAGAACGGGAAAGCCGGCGGTGAAGTCTTTTCACTGCCGGCTTCCCCGCCCGGGTCCTTCACTCCCCGCTCCTTGGAGCTGCGCTCCCCGCCCGGTCCTAACTTACGATCGGGATGGGAGGTGGCGAGGGGAGCGGAGGATCGGGGTGGGAGGCTGCGGGGAAGCAGTATGGGGCTGTGTGATTGTTTAAAAGCCGGCGGCTTTATACCGCCCGCCGGCTTTTAAACAATCAGGAGAATTCTCCCCCGCTGGGATGGCATTCTGATGACAGGCTGGATCGCGCTGCCATCCAACTTGTCATCCTTCACAGACACTACAGAGCGCAGGCATTATGGGAACTTCCGATTCCGGTATCCGATATTGTAAAAGTATCGGAATTAAGTATCGGAATTCCGATACCGCGAATATCGGCCGATACCCGATATTACAGTATCGGAATGCTCAACACTAGTTATAAAGTAATTGTTCATTTGTCCATAATTAGCTTAATTGTTGAGATTCACCCATCTTTCCTTGGATCCTGGCTGGTAAATCACGTCTTTGTCCAGCACGTCTGTCAGGATGACACCATGTGTCCGTTGGCCTACGTCAGCTGCTTCCTCAGCGTGCAGATTCTCCTTCTGTGTCCTGTGGAATGGCAAGAGAACCCCCCTGCCTCCAACATGGGTTTTTATAGCACCTGTCATTCTACATATGGTAGTCAACTAAAAATACACACACAAATGACGCATGTCAACTAGAAACGATGGCTGATGCAATTCTTGTGCAATGTATAGAACTCAGGATTAAGAATAAAATGAATATCCATAATTAATTATTTAACATTTCCCCCTTTTTTGAGGATGACAGACTTCAACTGAAATTCCTCAAAAGAAGATAGGTGCATCATTAGGATAACAATCATTTTTTCTTTCCTTCTTCATTGGCAATTTCATTTAATTTCCATAATAATAATAATAATAATAATAATAATCTCAATATCGGATTATTGTTATATAATGGTGTGAATTCATGTTATGGTAAGCAGTGACTATTATTCATTTAACATTATACTTCCCTAAATCTAAAATAAAGTAATCACGGGTCCAATCGTCATCATCTGATGTCATCGGGTCTTCATCTCATCTTCTTCTTGGTTCTTTTATAACACAGTCTTTAGATGAAAACTCCTTTGAAATAAATTATAGCGTGTAGATATTGTACAGTCCATAACTGTATTCATTATTGTTCAGTCCATAAACTGTACTCTTTATTAGATAGGTCATGTGTGTCAATTGATAAGAAAACAAAGTCCATGGATGAAATGTAGCTTTAATATCTGTGCAGTGTCACCTGGATTTACGTTGGATCGTCTTTGGATAGTTCTGGAATCCTCCGTGTCGTCCGCACTGGTCTCGTGTCACTTTTAGAACGGATGTGACATCTTTGGTCAGCAAAGACAGGGTTAACTTGACACTTCCCTGCTTTATATAGCACCATAACCAGTACTCAGTCCTTTAGTACAGGACACATATGTCAGGTATTACCTGTTCACCAGCTTTCATTGAAGCGTTGCAGGTGATAAGAAACCACTGGAACGTGATGAAACTTGAACACAACACAGTTCATTTAGGATCATCGTCCTCTGCAGTCCTGGTTATAGGTGGTGTGAATTGTATTGTATGTATTTTACACAGTCTATTATAACACTCAGCATTCACACCTGTTACCTTCTGAGACTTCCGGATATCGGTTGCTTCTTCTTGTAACTTTTGAGAATCTCTTTAATTTATAAAAAGTCTTTATTAAGATAGAATTCATAATTGTGATGTCTTGATTGAAGTCTTCATTCCCTAATCTGATACCAAATCTGGCAATTTTCCTAACCTATAATATCACAGCGTACCATAGCAATCACTAATATCCATCTAATTATTATCAAAATATTAAAATTAATTATGTTTGGAATAATAAACAATAATATATAATAATTCATTATTAATCAAGTTCTTCATGTGATAAAAATATTTTTATGTCATAGGTGTAATTACCTTTTCCAACCCATAGGTGTCAGTGTGTTTTGAAACAACAAGTGTTTATAACTTTATTAAACCAATGATACCAAAGAAAGTATACTCATGAACCAAAATGAATAAATATATGAATGAATGAATTGTGTTTACTCAGAAAATTGAAACATCTTTCTTCTTATATTAATTCATATCATCATTATATTTAATGAACCAATATTCTTGTACTTGACATTACCCCATTAAATATTAACGTGTTTCCTCAATTGAGATATTGAACTGAATGAAAATCAAAAATTGAGAATTAAAAATGAAAAAATAAGAAAATAAGTAAGAATAAAATTTTAAAAATGAAAAATAAAATTAAGAGTAAAAATAAGAATAAAAATAAAAATAAGGCCTTTATATGTTGATGACAAATGTAGAGTAATTATATTCTTCATAAAAATACCCTTATATTTCCATTATCTGGATGATTTCATATTTGTGATAACCTTGTATTACCAAAAATGATTAAATGATGCAACTTTGCATGTAATACCCTTCTTAATTTTACCATTGCACCTTATTAATATTCCTTCTTCATTAAAATATGCGAAAAATAAGTATTGATCAAAAGTGATTATGTAATCAGGATCAAAAACACATTTTCCCCCTTAATACCAAAAAATATTATTTTATAAAATAATTTATGTATATATCAGAACCAAATTAAAAATAATTATTCTTCTATAAATATTTTGCATAAATTTCATATCAATGAGTAGCATAGATTTGTCTGAAGAGGTGTGTACCTATTTAGGTAACCTTTAAAAAATAATAATATCATAGTTATTCAAGGATATTATCATGTGGAAAAATTATTCTAAATGTAAATTTGCTTTGTAAACCATTTTGATGTGTGGTTGCCCTTATCCACTATTATTTAAATCAAGAAATAATAATTACTAAAGAAATATAGAAATATATATATATATGTGGATAATACTTAATTATGTATCATCATTTTATCAGAATTAAATATATTTTTGTACCTTCACATAAAGAAACGTTTTCTTTTTTTCCTTGCACACATGAGGCCTCACATTCAGTTACTTAGCAATTGCTCACATTAATTCATCTTTCACTCTGACTGTCACAGATTCATTCAACTCAAACATTCCACATATGAAGTTATATATATATATATATATATATATATTTATTTATTTATTCATTTATTTAACCGAAAATTGTTGTATCCTATTTATCAATGCGCATTGTCATATCAATTAAATTTAATATCCTAATATTTCTTTGAATATTCCCCAAGTACATATAATATAATATGAGATTTTCCTGAAATTCAAGACACTTGAAAAAAACTCTTGACTTGCAAAAATAGAAATGTCCTAGATTCTTTTTTTTTCACTGGCTGCCAGGGATTTAAGTTACATCAGCTGGAAATAGAATGAATGGGATTCTATACTATTTACTCAAAGTTCAAAGGCTGCAGCTGTCACACATCATGCTGTAAAGCTACTTGTTATAACGAACACTTCATGCACAGAAAAATATTAATTAATTAATGTTACACATAGTATAGTTTACTAGTTATATTGTTATTATTTTAAAATGTTATACACATAAATCATGCAATTTTTCAACTTCCTGTGTGAATAAAGAAATAAATCCATTTTAGAGTTGTTTGATCAAATCCTGCTTTGGAATGAAAACTCTAAGGAAATATAAAAAAATAAAATTAAATATCAAATTCATACAGAAACAGAATTATTTAAATATCTTATACATATATTGGTTGGTTCTAATGTAATTCAAAAAATTGCTATTTTAATTTATATATGAAGTTATAATTTATTAATTAATATTTTTTTAATTGTTACTATAAATATATATAAATACAATTATACACAATCTCTACTTAGACAAGTATATATATATATATATATATATATATATATATATATATATGAACTATTAGTAACTATGTAACTACAATTTTACTGTATAAGATTATAAATAAATAATGATACATTGTATAACATTTTGATACATTATAATTACAGTTTTTTTCTTAGCCACTCCCTAAACCAAATCTTCTGTCTCTCTCAAATATCTCCAGGAAGGGTCTATTTAGAAAATTCATTTTTTTATCCTTCAAAACCTCAGAGAACTGCCTGTCCTTCTGTCCACATTCCATGATGTCACTGTGAACTGGTCGTCTCACCTGCCTCTGTCCGTCAATTTCGGCCATTTTCCTTTTAAGAGAGTCACAGTTCTGACTGAGTGTTAACTCTTTCTGTGAAGAAATGAACCTTTGAATCATTTTATATGGCTTATAACATATATGAAATCTTCTGCGTATTTGATAGATTTCATTATGGGGATGACTCAGTCTAGGAGAGTTTGTTATTGGCTTTTGGTAAGATTTCACCTTTTCTGGTTTTACAAATTTAGCTTGATTTATTTTCTTTTCACGATTCTCATGTTTTCTAACAGAATCCAGCAACTGTGCACATTTAAATAGAGAAACTTTTTGTAACACAATAACTTGAGATACTGGATTTAAGAACTTGAATTTTTGTACAAAAGTGCTTATCATTTGTTGTAATTTTCCATTTTTGATGAGAGCTTTGTACAACCGTTCAAATATGGACACGAATGTATATTGTTATAGCAGAAGATGAGGTCCCTCACGTTCAAAGACCCCATCTATGCTGTATAAGTCTGACGGTTACCTTAGGTCAAAAACAACAACTAAATGTTCCTTCCTTGTATCAATAGAAACTAACGTGTCCTTGCTAGTCATCAGAATGTGTCTGATTAAATGTTTCAACACAAGCATAGGCATCACGAGAACAGAAACCAGTTTTTGTTTGCACAGCTAAATTGTATGATCGGACCATATATGGTAAATCCGTTTCTGCCTCCAGGGTGTATATAAACCCTATGCTTTGCAATAAAGTTGGAGTCTTTTGACGCATACTACCTGTCTTGTGTCTTATTCTCTCTGGGCCTGTATACTAGAGGATAGAAGAACCAGAAAGCAGTGACTACAAGCTGGTGCCCGAACAGGGACCTGAGTTAATCTGCCCAGGGGTGCTCGACCGGTCCGAGACGTGGGACGAGCGAAGCTCTCTGTTGGTGATATATACAGCGCTGAGGTAAGAATAACTGTTATATTCTACCTAAATTATATCACTACATAGAAGAGACTCCCTCACCCCCGAGCGGTCGGCTCCCAGGTAATTCACAGATTGTTGTCTGGCTCAGTTCCCTTTGAACCAGTAGAATCCCCTCAGATAAATTGCCAGTCCTGCCTTCTATCCTTTGGAAAAACTTAAGAATGACAGCATGGACCCGATGATTGTGTTGTGGGTGTGTCTCGGGATCGGTGTTTTTGGTCTGTTTTTCTGGTTGGCGTATAAGTCCTGGAGGGCAAGTAGTGGCGTGGTTCAGAAATCTTTGTGGCCCATTGTCTAAGTGATTGAGGAGTCTACTCTGAGTGAGGAGAACCGAAAGAATGGGGAACCAAAATGGCAAAGAAGGCGTTACAGCCAAAGACTTAGTAGTACGCAGAGAAGGGAAACAGGCACTGATTGGAATTGACAAAATATTGTGTAAGGCGGGAATGAATGAAAATGGAGAGATAAACGGAGAGAAATGGAAATCCTTCTTTAACTCCTATCATGGATGGCTGAAAGATAAGGGTCTGTTGGAGACAGTGGATGTATGGATGAATGCATGCGCTCATTTTGAAGGAAGAATTGAAGAATTAGGAAACGGATGTTAAAGACTGACAAAAACCGGAATGACAGATTTTCCTCCCTATCTGCCCCCGATGTCACTCCCACCCCAGTACCAGAATTCCCAGGAACCCAATTGCTGGGTTTTCCCCAGATGTGGACAGCAGAATCCATTGACTGTAGATATCTGTGTGGCATGCGGAGGACCAAGACCCCACCCAGCTAGACTATTTCCAATGAGGACGGTAGTTGTGCCAGGAGCACCGGGTGCAGCAGCAGCAGCAGCAGTAGGGGACGCAGTTGTTCCAGGTCAAGAAGCCCGTACAATGTTAATGTATAGACCATGGAGTCCCTCAGAACAATTGGCGTTGATTTCCCAGTTGCCAGATCCGTCCCAGTCCCCGATGGGTTTTGCCAGAATGATAAGAACCATACAAGATACGTATAATGCAACTAGGTTGGATTTACAAGGGGTAATTAAGGGAAAATTGGCAGATGAAGCCCGCTATGATAGGTTGACAGATGAAAAGTACAAGCAGTATAGCAATAGGACCGGACCCGAAGACGCAGAACCCAATAATGCAGCGGCCGGAGTCCTGTTCACAACAGCATTAGTAAAAGCATGTAAAGACAGGCAGGGAGAAAGGCAGGTTACACTAGAAGACCGAGTTCAGGGTAAGGAAGAGGACCCCAAAGACTACTTTTGGGCTCTAAGGAAGACTTGGTTGGAAATGGGGTTCATTCCTGAAAATAAGACTAGTGAGAGGGTATTAGCAAGTGCTTTCATGAACGGGCTAAAGAAAGAGATTGCAGAAAAGGTAAAAGCAAGTAGACCAGAGTGGAGATCAGTGAAGGCAGAGGACTTGGCCAGGATAGCTCAGGGGGCACAGCATGACATAATGCAGGCAAAAAGAGCTGCCAGAATACATATAGTAGAGACGACCCCCAGAAACAACAGAGGCAGAGGACGGACTGCAGGAGGGGGACAGAGACTATGTTACGGATGTAGAAAGCCAGGACATTTTAGAAAGGACTGTAGGACTAACCCGTATCCAGATGCTCAGAGTACGGGTCCTCCAGCCAACCAAACAACGCCCCCATAGGATGATGGTAGCTTGCACATGAACCCCCTCATCTCCTTACCCCCAACTCCAGGTTGTATAGTGCAGGTGAACCTACCAGGGGGACATGAAATCGATTTCCAAGTAGATACGGGGGCCGACAATTCAGTAATTACGCGAGGTGATTGGCCATACACTGACACTGATTTTTCACATCATGTCATTGCCACCCCTTTCAATTCCCCATCTGTCCTGCTCCCTGTCACTAAAAAAATTCCCCTGCAAATTCAAGGAGCTACTGTACATAGCCAGCTCATGGTATCGCCCCGAGGCCAATGTAACCTTTTGGGAAACGATGTATTGTCTCAATTACAAGCATATATCGAATATCATCCTGATGGCACTGTCACCATGACCCCAGGTTTAAAACCAAGCACCCTTTGCAAAATTATGTCACTAGATATTGCCAGCATAGAAGAGACAAACGATTTTCCCCTGATATTGGAGCAGGCTGTACCTTACTACTTTTGGGCCTCAGATTACACTGATGTTGGTAGGTTAAGAGTTCAACCAGTAATGGTGAATCTAAAACCAGGAGCCATCTTGCCTCAGCAGAAGCAGTATCCCCTTAGCTCGGCTCAGGAGAATGCCATAGCCCAGCAGGTCCAAAAATTACTACACAGGGGAGTCCTAGTCAAAACCCAGTCCCCTTGCAACACTCCCCTGTTCCCAGTAAAGAAAAAGAGCGTGCCAGGACAACCAGCCGCATATAGAATGGTCCATGACCTCCGGTTGGTTAACAAAGCCACAGAACTTCTAACACCAGTTGTGCCCAACCCGCATACTCTTCTGTCACAGATACCTTCTAACTCTCTTTGTTTTTCAGTGGTCGATTTGGCAAATGCATTTTTCAGTGTACCATTACATCCTGACTGCCAGTACCTGTTTGCTTTTACGTTCCAGGGCACTCAATATACATGGACAGTGTTGCCACAGGGTGCCCAGAATTCACCCACAATGTACACTGCAAGTCTGCAGGAAATACTGGAGGGATGGTCTGAACCACATATCGTTGTTCTGCAATATGTCGATGACCTGCTCATTTGTGCCCCCTCCAGGAAACAATGTCATAACGCAACTATATCACTTATGTTGTTTCTCTATCGCGCTGGCTGCAAGGCGTCGAAGGATAAGCTTCAGTTTTGTAAATCTTCAGTCACCTTTTTGGGACATTGCATTACACCAGGAGCCCGCCATTTGACAAATGCACGTAAACTAGCAGTACAGGCATTCACCGTCCCCATTAATGTTGCAGCCCTCAGAACTTTTCTTGGACTTGTTTCCTATTGCAGACAGTGGATTCATGCCGTCTCTGTTTTAATGCAGCCCCTCTATGACTGTCTTACCCCAACACCTTTTGTACTAACACCAGAGGCAATAGACTGTTTTTATTCTCTCAAAAAACGTATTTTGGCCGCTCCAGCTTTGGGTACACCTAATTATGAGCTCCCATTTACTCTGTACCTTCACGAGCAAGGTGGACATGCAGCAGGAGTTTTAACTCAATCACATGGTGACAATCAGAGACCTGTTGCCTATTTTAGTGGCAGATTGGATGCGGTAGCCAGAGGTGCACCATCCTGCGTACGTGCTCTGCATGCTGTTGGACTGCTACTCCACAAATCTGCAGACATTGTTCTAGATCATCCGCTCACCGTGCTAACACCTCATGATGTCTATACTATATTGAATCAAGTGCAACCCGCTCACCTCTCAGCAGCACGTCATCTCAGGTTACAATGTGCACTGTTAATGCCTCCCAATGTTTCTTTACAGAGGTGTACTACTTTGAACCCAACAACTTTGTTACCTCTCTCGGATCTGAAGGAGGAGTCAGGTACTGTGCTTTTTAAGGAAGATCCAAGAGAGGATGTTCCTCATGACTGTGTACAAATGATGGCACAAGAAACGGCAGGTTTACCTACTGTGTTTGAACATGAATTAGAAAATGCAGATTTTGAATTTTTTGTAGATGGATCCCGTCATCAGGACGATTCAGGTACTTTCCATACTGAATATGCAGTTGTCTCCCTCAATTCAGTAATCAAGGCAGAACCAATGCTCCCACACCAATCGGCTCAAGAGGCCGAACTTAGGGCCCTAACCGAGGCCTGTAAATTAGCAGAAGGTAGTGTTGTTAACATCTACATGGAATCTAGGTACGCATTCGGTATAGCGCATGATTTTGGTCCAATATGGAAGTCAAGAGGTTTCCTGACGGCAGCAGGACACTCAATAAAGAATGCTGATGCAGTCCAGCAGTTAATTGATACGCTACAATTACCCAAACAAGTAGCTGTCATAAAGGTAAGAGCACATACCAGACGCACCCACCAGGTAAGCAGAGGTAATGCGATGGCAGATGCAGCAGCATAAACAGCAGCCTGCAAGCTGCTACAAGGGTCAACAGTACGTCAGTTAAGTGCCCCTAAAAACCCCTTTGTGTCAGAGGACATCTTATCCCAAATGCAGGCTCAGGCTCTGAAGGAGGAGGTTGATAAGTGGTTGAAGGAAGGTGCATGCCTGAATGAAGCAAATGGGGTATGGGGGAAAGGGACTATACCCAGCGGCTGCCCAAATGCTACATGGACCAGTACACCAATCTAAAATGGCTGTGATGAATGTGATGCAGAAATATTGGGTGGCACCAGGATTCTCCACCTGTATTGAACGACTGATAAAAGGGTGCATGATATGTGCTACACATAATCAGGGTAGAGTAGTTAAAACACCACCCAAACACACCCCCCGGCCCCTCTATCCATTCCAGAGACTGCAAATTGATTATATTCAGCTGCCGAAGTCAGGATCATGGGAATATGTGTTGGTCTGTATTGATTTGTTCTCAGGATGGCCAGAGGCTTTCCCGATTGCCAAAGCCACGGCTGCGGCAACCGCAAAGAAACTGCTTGCGGAGGTGGTCTGTAGGTATGGGGTACCAGAGGTAATTGAGAGTGACAGATGTTCACACTTCACGGGTGAAATAATGAATGAAGTCAAGTCAGCTCTAGGAATTCAACAAGCATTCCATACCCCATATCACCCACAAAGTAGTGGTAAAGTGGAAAGACTGAATGGGACATTGAAATTAAAAATTCAGAAAGTCATGGCTGAGACAGGAAAACCATGGCCGGATTGTTTACCGCTTGCTCTGTTTTCAGTAAGATACACGCCCAATGAAAAGACTGGACTCTCTCCATATGAGATATTGTTTGGCAATGTACCCAGCCTAGGGTGTTTCTAGCCGCAAGCATTAGAAATGAACAACCATGTGTTAAGTTCCTGCGTGAGGGCTTTACACAAAAAGATTAAGCAAATACATGATAATGTTTTCAGTTCTCTTCCAGATCCAGATCAAGACTCTAGCAGCCATACACTGCAACCAGGAGACTGGGTGGTTATAAAAAGACACGTGAGGAAAAGCCTAGATACACGGTTTGACGGACCCTTTCAAGTTCTGCTGACCACAAGCACAGCCGTTAAGCTAGAGGGAAAAGAGGCCTGGATCCACGCGTCCCATTGCAAAAAGATACTAGGAGACCCAGCGGCCAAAGAATGAATACATTGTTTATACTTACCTGCATCCTTGCGACCACAGGTGCATGGACTACGTTAGGCACCACAGATGGAGATGACAATAGATTCATTAAACACCATCTTGCTCTAATCGATGGACTAAAGGAGCAAAACCAGATTATTGCTAATTGTTGGATATGTACACATGCCCCTGTGACGTCCACTAGCATACCCTTTCTCGCTGTCCCAGTATCATGGGAAGAGATAAACTTTTGGGTGAACTGCTCAGATACTTTGGCCAATAATTCTATTTTTCAGGTTTTGCTAATGTGTCTTGCGGTTTATTTGGTTTTTAAGCTTTTTCTAATGTGTATTCAGCGTTGTACTAAAAGGAAAAGAAAAAAAATAAAATAATAATAATAGAGATTCATATTGATAAATGAAGGAACAAAAGGACGGAATGTTATAGCAGAAGATGAGGTCCCTCACGTTCAAAGACCCCATCTATGCTGTATAAGTCTGACGGTTACCTTAGGTCAAAAACAACAGCTAAATGTTCCTTCCTTGCATCAATAGAAACTAACGTGTCCTTGCTAGTCATCAGAATGTGTCTGATTAAATGTTTCAACACAAGCATAGGCATCACGAGAACAGAAACCAGTTTTTGTTTGCACAGCTAAATTGTATGATCGGACCATATATGGTAAATCCGTTTCTGCCTCCAGGGTGTATATAAACCCTATGCTTTGTAATAAAGTTGGAGTCTTTTGACGCATACTACCTGTCTTGTGTCTTATTCTCTCCGGGCCTGTATACTAGAGGATAGAAGAACCAGAAAGCAGTGACGACAATATGTACATTCCTTCCTACCAATTCTTAATTTCTGCAGATCTTCTATGTTGGGAAAATCCTTTGTGACACAATATATCAAATATTTTATTGTGTCCGAATAGGAGAGTCATTTTCACAGGGCATTTAATTTAGACGTCTGAAAAATGTCACAGGAAACCACATTTTAAATAATTGATTCCTCTCCTCATTGGATAAATCAAACTTATCGGAGAAGCTCTCAAATGTCTCTGAATTTCTACAGGCATGGATTTTGACATCATATTTTGGAATGATTTTGTATAATTTTAGCAAATTTTTCCTCATTCTAATTTGGAGTTGCGCCGCTTCTGAATTTTCTGCTATTTTTAGTGGCCCTTGTACGTTAGCTCCTCCTACGTCACTCATGTCTCCGCCCACATCACCTAATATGTCAGTTTCTCGTATGTCAATCATGTCTCCTCCCATGTCAGGTTTTTGTATGTCCGTCTCTTGGTCAGACCCAAGGTCACCTTCAGTTACAGACACGTGTCTCAAATAGTGTTGAGCCACCCCCGTAGTGTTCGAGTTCGGTTCGGTTCGTCGAACACCCATGTGTTCGCCGAACTGTTCGTCGAACTGTTCGTCGAACACCTTCGAACACCGTTAAAACCAATGGCAGGCAAACAAAAACACATAGAAACACATAGAAAACACCTTCAAAGGTGTCCAAAAGGTGACAAACTGCTCAGAAGACATAACTAACACATGGAAAAGTGACAAGTACATATAGTCATGCGAAAATAAAAGAGGTGGAGGAGTAAAAGGAGGGGCAGACACAGATATAGGCATGTCATGCCCTTCTAAAATCCAAAAAGTGAGAAGCCGACATGGCCAGTCCGCTCCTGCCCGTGCCACCTCCGTGTCACCGGGTTTGTGCCAGAGCCGCGGTGAACCCTGACGGCCAGCCCCCCTCTCCCAATATTGGTGCCTGTCCGCTGGTGGGTCGAGCGAGCCCCCCTGTGGTGGAGGCAGCTCTAAGCTTTTTAATTTAAATTGTCTCTCTAATTTGAATGAATACACTTTAAATCCATTTACAAGGATCTATTGGAGGGCAAGTCTCATGCCAGCAGCCGCGGTAATTCCAGCTCCAGTAGCGTCCACTAAAGCTGCTGCAGTTAAAAAGCTTTTATAAGGATCGAGCTCGGCTGTCCACCGCAAGGCATCCTACTGCCAGTCCCAGCCCCTATGCCTTGGGGTGCCTCCTGATGCTCTTCACTAAGTATCCCATGGTCCCGAAGCATTTCCTTTGAAAAAATTAAGTGTCTAAACTACAGGTGGTGCAGCTTGCTTAACAGCCGGGATAATCCGCTGACTAGCAGACACTGCTACTAGGCACAAAGTATTTCCTGGGCTAGATGCAGCTAAAAATTTGTAATTAGATACTCTCGTTGGATGCTGAGAAAGCATTCCATAGAGTCTCCTGGCACGCCATATATGATTCTCTTAAAAAGCTTGGGGTAGGGGTCTAGGGGACCCTTTTATAGCCAAAATCACGGCCCTGTATCGCAATACGTCACCTAGGCTGAAGATAAATGGAACTGTAGCACCCTGAGGGCTCGGTTGCTACAGACGTATTGCACCTCACCCAGAGGTGTGATATCTCACTCTCAGGTAAGGAAGGAGTGTGGATCAGGACCCGACACCTGCATGCATTACACCACATTGCCGTGGGGCAGGGCGACCAATATGCCCCTGAGATGGGCACGACAGTCCCTGTCCCTGGCTGGAGTGGGGGGAGGGAACACTGAGGAAGGGGAACCCTGTAGTGCAGGAGCAGGGAGGAAGCAGTTCCTGGGTGCATTGAGAAGGGAGTATAAAAGGTGGGCACCATCTTAGTTCAGTGCAGAGAAGTCTGAGCAGAAGTGGCTCTGCATGAGCTCTGCTCCGGAGGCGGGCCTAGTAACAGAGGCCCAGGCCTGGAAGAGGGAGAAGGAATGAAGAGGAGCGGAGAAGGCTCCAGGAACGAGGAATGAAGGGATCCCAGGGGTGCGGACGGGCGAGTCGCCACCGCACGCCCGAATCCACCTGCGTGGAGGGGTCAGGCCAAAGGGGGAGACCGGTCCCCGAACTAGTGGAGGCAGGAAACGACCCTCAGCTAGAAACCGGAGGCTCTGACATTTTATGTGGCGCAGCCCCTCGCTACACCCGCTAGGAAGGCACCACATAGGGTCAGGGAAACTGGCGCCAAGTTTACCAAGAGGAGGCCCGAGGCAGCCGGACAGAAGTGTTGGTAAGAAAGGCCAGACAAAGGACACACAAAGGGGGTCCTGTGAAGTGCTCCAAAGTTATCTGGGAGTTGTCTGAGCCCCTCACCTGGTGAGCACAGTACGACGTGGGCAGCCGTTACCTGCAGACGTGGTCTGGATAATAAGAACTGTGAGTAAAGGCCCTGAACTGCATCACTGACTTCGTGTCGTTACTGCTGCTGCCCTGCACCATCACCCCCATCCTCCGCATACACTGCCCTGAGGCTATACTCCTCCCGTGGGGAGTTATGCTACGCTCTGCTGCACCCACAACACCAGCCTCAGCGGTCTGCCCTGTAGCGTCGGTTCACTCTGACCGCAATCCACGGGTGGCGTAGTCGGACATTTAAACATCAAAACCACATAAATAGTTCCGCCACTGGTTTGATCGCCCTGAGCCACGGAACCGGGTCGCCGCCACGAAGACTACAACCACCAGCATCCACCAAAAAGGGTCCGGCTCCGGGTGTCCCAAGGCCCAGGGGGTGCGTCAGAACATTTTCATCACCTTTCACAATCACCAATGGGACAAGGCAGTGATGTCCTCTGTCCCCTCTCTTATACATCCTAGTGACGGAGCACCTGCTCTCATCAATTCGCCATAACCCCAATATTAGGTGGATTGAGGTGGGAGGCACCGAGTACAAGTGCTCTCTATTTGCTGATGATGTCCTAGTATATATCACTCAATCACATATATCCATCCATGCTGTTATGGCTGAAATAGATCACTTTGTTACATGGTAAAATTTTAAAATCAATGCAGCGAAGTCTGAGGCCCTCGATGTCTCCCTCCCCAAATCCATATAGGATTCCATCCAGTCCAACTTTCCCTTTGCCTGGCCCTCACAGGGTATCAAATACCTAGGAATTCCTATTCATAGAGACCTCTCCCATCTATGTTATCTTAATTTTGGGCCCTTTATTGAACAACTCCATACAGACCACGGTTGGCAAGTTAGAACTGTAAGATTCACTATGTGAACCACTGGTGTTTTGTGGAAAAGCACATGTACACTGCGTTCCAAATTATTATGCAAAAAGTGTTTAGGAGTGATAAGGGAAGAATTTGTTTGTTTGTCAGTTAAACTCATTGATGGTGATGTGTGTCAGGGCTCTTTATATCACTGTAAGCAATTGCAGACACCTGTGCTAATTAGTTTGGCAGGTGTGTCCAATGAAAGGCAAGACTACTTAAGAAGGCTCTCTCACATTATTAAGCAGCCTACATTTTCTGCCAAAATGGGAAAGAAAAAGGACGTGTCGGCTGCTGAGAAGCAACAAATTGTGGAGTGTTTAGGTCAAGGCATGACTACAATCAACATTGTGCGATGATCAGGATGAAGTGTCTTGGCAATCAAGAAGTATGTAGCTGATTCACAGTACACACGTGTGCGTGCTGATAAGGGCAAATTGAGGACTCTTTCATACAGGCAATTACGTTAGGTTGAAAGAGCAGCGGCAAAAAAGCCTTGTCATAGCAGCAGACAAGTTTTTGAAGCTGCTTGTGCCTCCAACGTCCCCCGAACAACAAGATGCAGGGTCCTTCAGAGGTTTGCAGCTGTGCATGCGCCATCCTGTCGACCTCCTCTATCCACTTCACACAAGCAGAAACGGCTCCAGTGGGCCAAACATTACATGAAGACTGATTTCAAAACTGTTTTGTTCACAGATGAGTGCCGTGCAGCGCTCGATGGTCCAGATGGATGGAGTGGAGGATGGCTGGTTGATGGACACCCCACGCAAACACGGCTACAGCGCCAACAAGGAGGAGGTGGAGTAATGTTTTGGGCTGGAATCATGGGGAGAGAGATTGTCGGCCCCTTTAGGATCCCTGAAGGTGCTAAAGATGAACTCCATAATGTATGTGGATTTTCTCAAACAGCACTTCCTGCCATGGTTCAAGAAGAAGAACCGTGTATTTCACAGCAAGATCATTTTTCTGCATGATAATGCACCATCTCATGCTGCACATAAAACATCTGCATCTCTGGCTGATATGGGCATAAAAGGGGACAAACTTATGGTGTGACCCCCATGCTCCCCTGACCTCTACCCCATTCAGAACCTTTGGAGCATCATTAAAAGGAGTGTCTATGATGGCGGGAGGCAGTTCACATCTAAGCAACAGCTCTGGGAGGGTATTCTGTCCTCATGCAAAACAATTGAAGCAGAAACCATCCAAAACCTGACAAATTCAATGGACGAGAGAGTTCAGAAGCTCCTTTCGAACAAGGGGTCCTATGTGAAAATGTAACATCACCTAGAATAAAGTTTTGAGTTGAAAACTGTTTGATTTCAGTTTCTAACAACCTGCTAATGCTTATAATTTCAAAAATGACCATTTTTTTGGTCTTTATTAAAATGAAAAGGTTGATCGAAAACTTTGGGGGATCTAAGAGTGTGGCAACCCAGTAGTCATGATTACTTCGAATTCTGACAATATGAGGGTCATGCTGCAGGTAGTGCAGCAAGAAGGCACTTATGTGCCTTGCGCATCTCGGAGCCCCAAAATTATTTTCCGGGCTAGATGCAGCTAAAAATTATTTTTAATTTTAAATCTGGTGAAGCTTTAGTATAGATGGCCTAATAGGATCAGTGCTGCACACTGCTACAAAGCCCAAATTATTTTCCAGTCAAGATACAGATAAACATGATTAGTAATTTGAAAGCTTAAAACGGTTGGTAGGGTGATTTTAACCAATCATCAAGCTTTTACTCTCCCCAGGATGACACAGGGGTAGAAAAGTCGTTTCGGATCCATGATTTGTTCATCTTTATGAACGTGAGTCTGTCTACATTATCAGTGGAGAGCCGCGTGCGCTTATCTGTCAGCACACCACCAGCAGCGATGAACACACGTTCAGACAGAACGCTGGCTGCGGGGCATGACAAGATCTCCAAGGCGTAAGTGGCTAGCTCCGGCCATTTATCCAGATTGGAAGCCCAAAAAGAGCAAGGGTCCAGTGACACAGTCGTGGCTTCAATGTTTACTTGGAGATACTCCTGTACCATCGTCTCTAGGCGTTGACTATGTGTCAGACTTCTTGTCTCCTGTGGCCTTGCAAAGGATGGGCTAAAAAAGTGGTGAAATGATTCCGCAAAATTGATGTTACCAGCAGATACTGTGGTTCTGTTACGGTTTGAGTGCTAAACACTTGACGGTCCCACGGTTGGCAAGTTGGAACTGTGAGATTCACTACGTGCACCACTGGTATTTTGTGGAAAAGCACATGTAAGATTCTGCAACAGTCTCTGCTGATACTCCTGCATGCGTGCATCCCTTTCTATGGCAGGAATAATTTCTGCAAATTTACTTTTGTACCGGGGATCTAACAGTGTGGCAACCCAGTAGTCAGGATTATTTCTAATTCTCACAATTCGAGGGTCATGTTGCAGGTAGTGCAGCAAGAAGGCACTCATGTGTGTTGCGCATCCAGGAGCACCAAGTCCCTGTTGTGTTGGTGGCGAGGTAGCAATCATGCTTCCTTCCTCTGTCCTCTCCCCCCAACCTCGCACAACAGAAATGTGATCAAGGTCTCCCTCATCTGATGAGTCTTCCATCAGTTCGTCCTCCACTTCTTCCTGGGCTCCTGCACCTTCCTCACTAGTTTGGCTGCTACCATGCGCCCTGGTAAAACCATCTCCCCCACCCTCACATGCCTGCCGCCTTGGTGCTGCCGACCGTCTGGACCTTGCAGATGTTAGCCCTTCCGCATACAACTCCTCCTCCTCTACTTCCTCCACCTCCTCTTGTGCCACCACCTGACTCCGAATTCTGTTTAACATGTGCTCCAGCATGTAAATCACCGGAATAGTCATGCTGATAATGGCATCGTCAGCACTAAACATCTTCGTCGCCATTTCAAAACTGTGCAGAAGGGTGCATAGGTCCCTGATCTGAGACCACTCCTCCAGCGTGATTTGCCCCACCTCTGAATCTCGTTGGCCCAGGCTATACGTCAGAACGTATTGCACCAGGGCTTGTCGGTGCTGCCACAGTCGCTGCAACATGTGCAGAGTTGAATTCCACCGGGTAGGCACATCGCATTTTAGCCGGTGAAGTGGCAGGCCCAACGACTTCTGTAGAGATGTAAGTCGCTGAGCTGCGGGATGCGAACGGCGGAAGTGAGCACACAGCGACCGTGCCCTCTGCAGAAGGCCATCTAGTCTGGGATAGTGGGCTAAAAATTGCTGGACAACCAGGTTCAACACGTGAGCCATACAAGGCACGTGTGTGACATTGCCCCGGCGAAGGGCTGCACCCAGGTTTGCAGCATTGTCGCACACGGCCTTCCCTGGTTTCAGGTCCAGTGGAGACAGCCATTCATGAAATTGGTTCTCCAGAGCTGACCACAACTCCTCAGCTGTGTGACTCACATTTCCCAGACATTTCAAAGTAAAAACCGCCTGATGACGTTGAGCCCTACTGCCAGCATAGTAAGGAGGTGTGCAGGATCCCTTCTGCGCAGTTAGAAAGCTTGTGGCATGACCAGACAGGCTTTGGGTGCAGGTGGAAGACCGAGAGGAGGTTGAGGAGGCAGAAGCAGTGGAGGAACTTTGACATAAAGAGGATTGACGCACAACTCGTGGGGACGGCAAGACTTGGACAGCAGCCCCTTGTCCTGCTGTCACCATAGTTACCCAGTGCCCAGTCAGCGACATGTAACGCCCCTGTCCATGCCTACTCGTCCAAGTGTCTGTGGTGAAATGCACCCTGTCACACACAGAGTTTCTCAAAGAAGCGGTGATGTTATGTGCGACATGCTGGTGTAGCACAGGCACACCTTTCTTTGAGAAGTAGTGCCGACTGGGCATCTGGTACTGGGGCACTGCGACGGACATAAGGTCTCGAAAATCCTCTGTGTCCACCAGGCGGAAAGGCAGCATTTCTGTAGCCAAGAGCTTGCAGATGGTGAAATTCAACCTCTTAGCTTTCTCATGGCTAGGAGGAAATGGTCTTTTACTTGTCCACATCTGAGGGACCGAGGGCTGGCTATTGTGCTTAGACGGGGTTGATAAGGGTGTCCCCGGCAAACTGCCGGTCTGTGAGGAAGATGCAGGCGGACATGTTAGGTTGCCTTGATCCAAAGGTGGTGCTATCGATGTCGGACAGCGCTCAACACCAGCTGGTGTTACCACCTCCAAAGAAAATGATGACCTGCCAATCACGCTGGCTGTTGCGGGTAAAGAGGTGGCAGGTCTGCGCCCCAAAACAGGTGTGACTGCTGTCCCCCCTGTCACAGAGGATGAAGAGGCCGCGGATGCACAAGATATGGCAGACGGTGGTTGGCCCGGCCGGCTAGGCCGCATTGTAGCACACTGAGCTTCCCACTGCAACTTATGCTTCATGTCCATGTGCCGGTTCATGCATGAAGTACTCAAACTATGTATTTTTTGGCCTCTACTTAGCTTTTGCTGACAAATGTTACAGATAACACGAGTTGGGTCATCTTTATCGATCTGAAAAAATGCCCAGGCTATGCAAGGCTTAGCACCCATGCGACCTGAAGAGCCACCACGACTTGTGGTGAGAGGCAGAGTTGTGTTTGAGGATGCAGTTGTTGACGTGCTTCCAGTACTACGTCTCTGTCCAGGAAGGCGCAACCTGACCTCGTCGTCACTAGCATCTTCCTCCACCTCCTCTGCTGACCTCATCTCTTGGCTGACTGTGGGTTGACAGTAAGTGGGATCTCCGACCTCATCATCATCACCCTGTGCGTTATCACACCCGTCGTCCTCAGAGCCAACCTGTTCCTGCCCTGACAAAAAACTAAAGTTGTCGCTCCAATCAGGTATTTGAGTCTTATCATCGTCTTCCTCATTGTCTCCACCAGCAGGAGTTACAGTTTGGGAATGAGGGTCTACATTATGGTCAGAACCTTCTGCGTCTGGTCCTGGATCCGACTCATAAAGATTCTGGGCATCAGTGCAGATCATTTCCTCGTCTGGATTCACAGAAGCGCTGGAGTCGACCTCTGATTCCCAGGCTATAGTATGAGTAAACAGCTCTGCAGACTCAACCATCTGTTCTACCTCATACTCAGACGGGCAGCTGGAGATTTGGGAGCTGTGAGGAAGCAAGTGCGATTTGGGTGACACCTTTGAGGACTGGAGTATTTGTGATGTTGAAGTTGATGTGGAGGAGAGCCCACTTAAAGGAGCACTTGATATCCGTTGAAGCACCTGCTGTTTTTGTGCCTCATCTGGAATTTGTAGCGATTGGCGTGGCCGTAAGAAAGGGATCTTATCACATTGTCCGCTAAAAGAAGTAGACATTTTAGTTTGGCTGGAAGATGGTCTTTCTTCTGCAGATGTTACTGTTGCTTTAACACCTACCCCACGGACACAACCTTTTTTCCCCTTCCCAACACGCCTATTCCCCTTTCCACCAGCAGCAGGCCTTTTTCCACTCATTTTGGTGGTTAACTAATTCACAACTCTGGAGTTGTTTGCACAAAAAAACAATGGATGGTAACCGAGCAGAGCTGAGTGGCCAAACTGTGGTATTAGGCCAAAACTATTGGCTAGGTTAGATGCAGAAAAAAATTATTTTGAATTTGCAACCTGATGGAGGTCAGTATAGATGGATTAATAGAACAAGACCCACACACAGCTAGAAGCCCAATATTTTTTCAGAGCTAGATGCAGGAAAAAAATATATTCAGTTTGCAACCTGATGGAGGTCAGTATAGATGGACTAATACAACAAGTCCCACACACAGCTAGAAGCCCAAATATTTTTTCAGAGGTACTGTAGATGCAGATAAAAATTAGTTTTAATTTGCAACCTGATGGAGGTCAGTATAGATGGACTAATAGAGAAAGTCCGACACACTACTAGAAGGCCAAATATTTTTTCAGAGGTAGATGCAGAAAAAAATATATTCAGTTTGCAACCTGATGGAGGTCAGTATAGTTGGACTAATAGAGAAAGTCCGACACACTACTAGAAGGCCAAATATTTTTTCAGAGCTAGATGCAGAAAAAAATTATATTCAGTTTGCAACCTGATGGAGGTCAGTATAGATGGATTAATAGAACAAGACCCACACACAGCTAGAAGCCCAATATTTTTTCAGAGGTAGATGCAGAAAAAAATATATTCAGTTTGCAACCTGATGGAGGTCAGTATAGATGGACTAATACAACAAGTCCCACACACAGCTAGAAGCCCAATATTTTTTCAGAGGTAGATGCAGAAAAAAATATATTCAGTTTGCAACCTGATGGAGGTCAGTATAGATGGACTAATACAACAAGTCCCACACACAGTTGGAAGCCCAATATTTTTTCAGAGGTAGATGCAGAAAAAAATATATTCAGTTTGCAACCTGATGGAGGTCAGTATAGATGGACTAATACAACAAGTCCCACACACAGCTAGAAGCCCAAATATTTTTTCAGAGGTACTGTAGATGCAGATAAAAATTAGTTTTAATTTGCAACCTGATGGAGGTCAGTATAGATGGACTAATAGAGAAAGTCCGACACACTACTAGAAGGCCAAATATTTTTTCAGAGCTAGATGCAGAAAAAAATTATATTCAGTTTGCAACCTGATGGAGGTCAGTATAGATGGATTAATAGAACAAGACCCACACACAGCTAGAAGCCCAATATTTTTTCAGAGGTAGATGCAGAAAAAAATATATTCAGTTTGCAACCTGATGGAGGTCAGTATAGATGGACTAATACAACAAGTCCCACACACAGCTAGAAGCCCAATATTTTTTCAGAGGTAGATGCCGAAAAAAATATATTCAGTTTGCAACCCGATGGAGGTCAGTATAGATGGACTAATACAACAAGTCCCACACACAGCTAGAAGCCCAATATTTTTTCAGAGGTAGATGCAGAAAAAAATATATTCAGTTTGCAACCTGATGGAGGTCAGTATAGATGGACTAATACAACAAGTCCCACACACAGCTAGAAGCCCAAATATTTTTTCAGAGGTACTGTAGATGCAGATAAAAATTAGTTTTAATTTGCAACCTGATGGAGGTCAGTATAGATGGACTAATAGAGAAAGTCCGACACACTACTAGAAGGCCAAATATTTTTTCAGAGCTAGATGCAGAAAAAAATTATATTCAGTTTGCAACCTGATGGAGGTCAGTATAGATGGACTAATAGAGAAAGTCCGACACACTACTAGAAGGCCAAATATTTTTTCAGAGCTAGATGCAGAAAAAAATTATAATCAGTTTGCAACCTGATGGAGGTCAGTATAGATGGATTAATAGAACAAGACCCACACACAGCTAGAAGCCCAATATTTTTTCAGAGGTAGATGCAGGAAAAAAATATATTCAGTTTGCAACCTGATGGAGGTCAGTATAGATGGACTAATACAACAAGTCCCACACACAGGTAGAAGCCCAAATATTTTTTCAGAGGTACTGTAGATGCAGATAAAAATTAGTTTTAATTTGCAACCTGATGGAGGTCAGTATAGATGGACTAATAGAATGATGCTATGCCCAAAAGATTTTACTTCACTAGGTGCAGTAAAAAAATTGGTATTCTATACACAGGTGGTATATCTTGCAACACAGATAGGCTACTCCACTGACTAACACACTCTGCAATAGGCCAAAAAGGATTAGCTTTGCTAGATTCAGCCAAATGCTGTGAAAAAAACTTGCACAGCACTGGCACAGACCTGCCTGGCAAAAACTGATAGGAACTGATGTAACCTAGTCCTGAAAAGGACTCCAATTACAATTAGTCTTTACTCCCACAACCTATCTATTTAAGAGCACAGACCTCCCTGATAAAAGTCGTAGGAAATGCTGTAATCTAGTCCGTAAAAGGACTGCAATCACAACTATTCCCTACTCCCAAGCTATCTGTATATTTGTGCGAAAATTGGCTTGAAATTAACAAGGTATAGCGCACACAGCAACAGCGGTGCCGTCTAACACGCAGCTGCAGCAGTGAGAAAATGGTGGCGACGGGGAAAATGGCTTGGTCTTATAGGGCAAGGACATGTGACATACACTGCCAATGACACATGCCCTTGTTTGTGTGAAAAAAAGCACTTCGCTCCGTGTGTGCGCTGCTGATAGGCTGACAGATTGCACCTTCCCACTGCAAATGCGGGAAAGAGAAAAAAAAATGGAGATCTTCATTGTTCCTGCAGAGATCCATCCCCTGCCCCTCCCCCCACCCCGCTGTACACTCAAACTGCGTATTAACATTAATTTTCATCATTACTGAGAAAAAATCCAGTTATGATTTTGGTGCACGAACAGTTATCGAACATAACCTCGAACAGCCGAATTTTTCTCAAATTGTTCGTGTTCGCCGAACGGCTCGAACACTGCCCAAAACAGCTCGAATTTGAGATTGGCGAACAGTTCGAGTAGAACAACGCTCATCTCTAGTCTCAAATCTTGTTCAATTTTATTTTTACAGTCAGAATCAGTATCACCATCTGACACTATTTCTACACTATTGTCCTGTTTAGACCTCTTTAACACAAAATTATGAAATACTTGTATCAAATGTAGAATATTCTGCAATTTGTGTTTATTTCTATTTAACAATTTAGTTAACTGTAAATTCTGAAATTCACATTCTCTATATAACCTAAGCCACAAAACGTCTAAGTAATTTTCTTCATTAACTCTAAAGTTAATCTTACTTTATTTAGCAAAAGAAGAAATTATATCCATATTTTGCTTACCTTCAGCTTCCTTAGCTTGTTTATAAGCACGTCCTATCCTCAGTTCGTCTGATTCTGATCCTTGTAGTACCTCTGGTTACTGTCAGTTCTCAGTTTGTAGAATAGATTAGTCCTCAGTCTATAGATTCTTTCTGATTCTTGTGACAAGTTAGTGAATTTACTGACACGTGAACAACAGCTGTTCAGCTCATCTCTTCTCTCCCACCTTTGTTCAAGAAGGAAATTCACTTAAAAAAAAGAAAAATCAGGACTGGCTAGGCTCGCCATTGTAAAATAAATACTCTTTTCTGTATTATTTTCTCTACTGAGGACTTCTCAAAGTATCAATATCACAATATTCTTATAAAAAAAGTATTGATTTATTCTTGGATTGTGCATTAAAAAGAATCAGATTGCAGCAGGTACATACAATAATTAGTTATAAAGTAATTGTCCATTTGTCCATAATTAGCTTAATTGTGGAGATTCACCCATCTTTCCTTGGATACTGGCCAGTGGTCCCACTGGCCAGAAATCAATCATCAATCCATGGTAGCAGGGCACTTTTCTAAATGTGTTTCCACTCATAGTAGGCCGGGAACAACCAAGAGCTGCAGAGACACAATATTCTGTTAGGTGTGATGTCCAGTTATACATATTTCTGTGACTGCATAGGGTCAGCCTTCATTGAGAGGGGCTGCCATTACATTCAAAAACTGGATGCCAACCTCCATGGCTAGGTTCGATGTACATGGTCTAGTGAGCAAATACTTTCCGCAAAAACACAAGAAAAATTAAATGTACACTAGTGGACATCCCTCTTAAGACACAACTCAATGGTAAATCCATGCATATATGAAATATGGTGCTAGTTCTGAAGGGTAATTATAGATCAGGAATGCCACTGGACAAGGTATCAGAGTAGACTACTTCTAGATGGAGCCATGGCTTGGAGTCCCTGGGTGGCTGAGAAGGAATAATAGGTCTGGTGATTGCCACAGGGGGTCTTTACTTATCATACGCTTCCCCTGCTGCTATGCATGGTCCAAGACCCCCTTGTGACACCATCTTTAAATATATTTCAAGGGATTGCCTTGAACACCATCTGCCACAGTTCAGGTCTTGTACTCACTTGGACAGCTTCCATGCCAAAGCTTTCAATGTCCACATTTCATCTTGGTCACCAATACTTCCCCCTCATAGTAGCCAACTCACTGGTCCACTAAGACAATGATCTTCCTATATCCCAAACACGACCAAACTACCGCCTTTCCCAAAGCTTCAGCACAAACGCAACACTGGTCTGATACCAAGCTGACTACTATCAACCCAGTAGAATCCACAGAGCTGATCCTACACTTCTGTTGGCTCACATGGGGCACTAGTGGGCTTCCTAATTCACAACATGATCATATCAGGCTAATAATGGTTACTTGCCAGATCAGATACCCTCACTAAGTAGAGCAACTGTACTGCTCCCCTGTAAGGGTTCATTCACTTTCTGCTGGGACCTCCTTCACAGCTCCACATAGAGCTGCAAATCAGGTCTCCTGACTTCTGCCTCACAGCCGTCAGTCTCCAGACTACCACCTGAGGGGTGAAGGCTGCTTGTATTAGAGCAGGTCCTGGCCTACACCTCCTCTCGCAATCCTCCTTTTTATGAGCTCGCCCTCATCTAAGCGTGGGGGTACAAAATATCTCCATCAGCACCAGACACTTCCTTGGCCTAGACAACCCTCTGGGCTTCCTTCACCTGCCTCATCTCCCAGAAGACGGCCATTTCTCTATCCGGTCATTGTACCTCACAAGGGATGGCACTGAAGTCAGTCCTCCAGCCTCCATAACCATTTGAACATACTATACACAGTTCAACATCTACATGTGGATGTACAGACATCCAAGTGGTTATAAAAGATGGAGTCCAGGACCAGCAGGGAGGCTGCTGACCACTGAATAACTCTCCAGGTCACACAGCGCTAGCGTTCTACTGCCATCCAGCTGCTCGACAACTGCTGGGACTTGTAGTATTGAAGATCATCGGCCTACTGGATTCAAATATATTCACGAATGTTCTAAATTAGCCACATCGTTCGAATAAAAATAAGACCATTTTGTGATTAACCCCTTCCTGAACAGACTAATTACGGTTTTTGTGCGCTTTCAATTTATCTTTCTCTTATTCCAAGACCCGCAACTTTTATTTTACGGTCGACATAGCCGTGTGAGGGCTTGTTTTTTTTTTTGTGGGATGGGTTGTACTTTTGAATGACACCATCTATTTTATTATGATATACTGGAAAGCGGTAAAAAAAAATTCCAATTGTGAAAAAAAAAGGAGCAATTCCACAATAGTTTTTTATTTTTTTATTTACAGCGTTCAATTTGCAGTAACCATCACCTGGTGATATGATTCTTCAGTTCAGTACAATTAGCCTACATTCACATGATGAGCTTTTATCGCGTATTGTCGCTGCGGCTAAAAAGCAGCGTTTTACAATACCAGCAAAGTGTATGGGATTTACAGAAATCTCATGTCCACTGTGCTGCTTTTTTACTCTGTGTAAATTGACCTGTGGTGCGTTTTTCCAATTTGCAGCATGTTAATTTTTCTTGTGGGTATACTGAGTTTTCTGTGCGGAATTTCCACATCTAATGTAAAAAGACGCACATGCGTCTTTAGTGCTTTTACGTAGTGTAAACTCATCAAAACCGCATGCAGTCCTCATCTAAGAATGTCAATACCAGAATGTTTAAAAAACAAAGCAGCTTTATTTAAAGCATGACACACCAAACACAGACCAAAAACGCGTCAAAAACACAATGAAATAAAAGTGCAGGTAAACTAAAGTCAAAAACTCAACAAACACTGATCATGAGAACGTAGCCTTATGGTAATACTGTGGCACCCTGCTATAACAAGTACCACAGGACCCAAAAGGGTGCATGGACGGACTTCTCCACAAGAGGCCCTCACTACAAACAGACACCTCCACCCTTCTGCCTCATACCACCAGAGGGAGCCCTGTTAGGGATATATACATGGAGGGTGGAGCCAGGAAGATCAGTTTAGTGAGAGAATATGCTGCCACTGAAAGCAGTGAGGACGCAGCACGTCAGCTGCTGTTTTGAGGGCCTAGAGTGTGGCCGGAGGCAAAGAGGAGAGGAGAGAGGAATTGAGGGGGCAGAGGAGCATCATAGGCTCACCCCGAGACACAAACCGGACACCGGGTCCGCGCCTATAGGGTCCTCTAAACCCAGCAGGGACTACCGGCATACCAGGAGGCTTCCAGACCCCTGGTCATCCTGAAACTACCAGAAATAACAGGACTTGGAACCACGAAGGCCCCGGCATCCAGGGATAGTGGTTGCCAAAGAAAGGTCCTACTACCAAGCGGTCAGGTGAGAGAGCAACACAATACAGAAACTAGGCCAAGCTCCAGGCTGGCTAGAAGCTTAGAGAGAGGGAGACACAGATCAGGAGGCCTTATAGCCGCTCACTGGGGAGAAGTCCTGAAGTACACCCTTCCTAGAAAGTACCCTGGACCATACCTGCCGTTACACCAGTAAAGGTACTGAAGTGTGGCACCCTGCTGCGCACAGGTACCACAGGACCATGGACAGACTTCACCACAAGAGGCCCTCATTACATACAAATGTCGCGCCCCCTGGGCCATGGGGATACCCGGAGCCGGGCCTTGTAGATGCTGGGGGTTGTAGTCACCGTGGCGGTGACCCGGTCCGTGACCCAGGGCGGTCAAACCAGGGTAGTCTATGTGTCTTTGTTATATATAGTCCGACTACGCCACCTGTGGGATGCGGTTATTGGGAACAGTCCACTGAAGCTGATGGTGTGTGCAGCAAGGTGATGTAACTCCCCACAGGAAGAGTGGAGCTTCAGGGCAGCGTGTATGGATGATGGTGATGATAGTGCCTGGATCAGTAATGATAACACGGAGTCTTTGCAGTGCAGTCCTAGGGTCTTTACTGGTGGCAATTATATAGGCCCCAACTGGAGTACTTGGTAGGGATGAGGGCCTGGTCAGTCTGGGAGCAATCTTAGAATTCCCCTGGCCAGGTGGAGTTGTAGGCCTGCCGCTCTGACTGTACTCTTTGGCTATCCCTCTTATAGTTGTGTTGTTGCCCGCGTCCCTGAGTGTGACGTGCTGTGCTCACCCGTATGGCTGGCGACTCGGATCCTGTGTATTCCTCGCTCCTCTGTGGCGGTACTGGTCCTTTCGTGTGGCTGAGCCTCCGGGCTTCTGTTTGGCCAGGAGACCTGCAATCCCCTGCCCTGCGGTGTCTGCTGCTGGGCCTGAAGGGTGCCACAGCCTCGGACTCCGGTGTCCGGTCCTCTGTTTACACTGGCCAGGACGAGCTAACTCCAGCTCCAGTCCCTGGCTCCTTGCTCCTTTCTGTCCTATCAGACTCCTGACACTCACTAGACTCCGACTTAGACTCACTAACCCCGCCTCCAGACCCACTTATAAAGGGCAGGATCCTCCCCTTTCTGGTCTGGAGCAGGATGTGTTGCATGTAATGTGTGTTCCTGACCAGGAAACTCCCGTTTTGCTCCCAGACATGGTATTACTACCACTGTGGCAACCTGACCCTCTGGGGTGCCACATTCCCCCCTAGTAAATTTCAGTACTCCGGGACTGAACATATTTTGCAAAAATAAAAGGTAACAATAAACAAGGTACATTAGAATATTACAAACATTACAGTCTTTATAGGTCACGGTATCATCCGTAACCAGGTGTCCATTCCATAGAAGATGTAGTTTGAGGGACCCATCCCAAACCCTCCACGGGGGCCCTGAGGTGGCTACAGGGCATAGATGATCCGGATGTTGGACCACGTCTTCGGCCACCTCCACGGGATTTTTGTTCTGTGGTCTGGCACAAAGGGGGGCATTTTACAGGTGTAACTATTTACAAGGTAAAGTTTTTGGTTATCCATTATCCATAATCTGAAAGTCTTTTTGGACCCTGTCGGGTAACTGGAAGAACATATTTAATACACACATATACAACATTTGCAATAATACAGTTATACATTACACTTTAAATTCTCCAACGAGCAGGGATCTGACCTCTGGTGATTCTGGTAGACCTACGTAACACACTGTCTGTCTGTGTTCTACCTTGGTCCCCTGTATTTACCCCTGGTGTTGTGGGCTCAATGTTCACCTCACTACAGGTGTTTGTAGGTGTCTCTGGTAGGTTGGGCAGCTTCCTACGGATCCTTTGGCTTACCGTGGGCATGATAGGTTCGCTACTAGCAGAGGGTAGACTCTCCTGGTCTGCTGATGAGGAATCTTCTGTCTCCGGGGCCAATGGTTCTTCCAACTCTACTGGGACTTCTACAGCTTCTTGAGGGGCTGGTTGGAGAAATGTAAGGACTGGCACAACTATTGCATTATTCACTTGTGTCCACGACCGTGGAAATTCTCCGAGTACCGTGCTGACCATTTCTTCCACTTCCTCTGTGGGTTGAGGGATATCTTGGTCTTCTTTAGCATGTTGCAACTGCTCGGTACATTTCTTCAGGTGGTCTCTGGAAACTGTTGCTGTTGTCTCACCTCCGTCCTTACTTATGAGGCACACCTTGGTGTTATCATGGTTTGAGGGTAGAACGGTGTACGGCTCTTCCTCCCACTAGTCATCCAACTTGTGGATTCGCCTCTTCCTCTTTAGGACTTGCTCTCCAGGTGACAGGGGAACAGCAGGTGCAGGTTGATTGTAAGTCTTCTCCTGCCTTTGTCTTGCTTGAGACAGACTTCTTTCAACACTTTCCTGTACCTTGCGGTATTGCTGCTGCCGCTCAGTATCCCAATCTGCATCTGGTTGGATGGTCTCTGGTGTTAGGACTCCCATATCCAGGTCGATGGGCAGCTTACCAGGTCTTGCTCTCATCAGGTAAGCAGGTGTGCAGTTGGTGGAATTCACTGGGATATGATTGTAGAGGTCCACCAGGTCTGGCAACTTTTCTGGCCACAGACTGCATTCCTCCAGGGGCAATGTCTTCAGTAGGTCTATCACCACCTGGTTCATCTTTTCACACATCCCATTGGTTTGGGGGTGATAAGGCGTTGTCCTGATCTTCTTGCAGCCATACAGGTTGCAGAATTCCTGGAATACTTCTGCTTCGAAGGCCGGACCTTGGTCAGTTAGCACACATTCTGGGTAACCATGCGGGCGGCAGAAGTGCTGTTGGAAAGCTCTGGCTGCTGTCTGAGCCATTTTGTCCTTGACTGGCACTACTACCAGGAACCGGGAGTAGTGGTCTACAATGGTGAGAGCGTAGACATAGCCTGACCTGCTCGGGGATAGCTTCACATCGTCCAGGGCTACCAGATCGAGTGGCTGCTTGGTGATGATGGGCTGCAGGGGAGCCCTCTGGCTGTCACGGTCTTTTCTTCTCAGGTTGCATGGTCCGCATTCCCGACACCACCTCTCGATTGCTTTCCTTATGCCAGCCCAATAGAACCGTTCACGTAGCAGGACTTCCAGCTTCTTCCATCCGAAGTGTCCTGCTCCATCGTGGTACGCTTCCAAGACCATAGACGCATCTCGCCTCGGGACTACCACCTGCCAGACCAGCTCATGTGTCCGGGAGTTGACAGTTCTTCGACACAGCTTCCCTTCATAGATGAACAGCTTGCTATTTTCTTTCCACAGCTGTTTGGTCTCTTCTGGAGCATCTGAATCAGGGTATGAGTCAGCTTGTGTCAGCAACTCTTTGACTAGGCGGACAGCCGGGTCACTGTCTTGTGTTTCTGCCCATCCATGGTGGGGCAATGGATTGAACGTGGCTTCTCTGTTGGCAGAGCACCTGTTCTTTACACAATGGGAGCACTGCTTTATCCCATGGCGGTGGAACGTAGGGATTTCCATCTCTTCCAGCTCCTCCGGGTCTTCTCCCCCGTCTGGCAAGTTAGGCATTCTGGACAGCGCATCTGCGTCTGCATTCTTGTGCCCAGCTCGTACTTGATGGTGAATTTGTAATTAGACAGTCGGGCCATCCATCGTTGTTCCAGGGCACCAAGTTTTGCAGTGTCCAGGTGTGTCAGCGGGTTATTATCCGTGTACACAGTGAATTTGGAGGAGGCAAGATAATGCTTTAAGCGCTCAGTCACGGCCCAGACGATGGCAAGTAACTCCAACTTGAAGGAGCTGTAGTTTTCTGGGTTTCTTTCGGTGGGCCGAGCTTCCTGCTGGCGTAGGCTATTACCCTTTCTCTGCCTTGTTGGATCTGGGACAGCACCGCTCCCAGCCCCATGTTGCTCGTATCCGTGTGAAGGATGAAGGGCTGTCCATAATCAGGGTAGGCCAGGACCTCGTCTCCTGTGAGAGCCATCTTCAGCCTGGTGAAGGACTCATCTTACAGCTTGTCCCATTTGAATGGTGGTTTCTGGTTCTTGGCCTTTCTGGACTGGCCTATCAGGAGGTCCTGCATAGGTGCCGCCATCTTGGTGAAGCCTGGTATTAATCTTCGGTAGTAGCCTACCAACCCGAGGAACTGCCGCACTTCTTTGATGGTGGAAAGTCTCGGCCAGTCCTTGATTATGGTGACGTTGTCGGGGTCTGGTGCTACACCGTCAGCGCTTACCACATGTCCTAAGTACTGTACTTTGGGCTTCAGCAGGTGGCACTTTGATGGCTTCACCTTCAGGCCAAAGCCAGCCAGGGCTTCAAACACTTCCGCCAGGTGCTTCAGATGATCCTCATATGTCTTGGAGTATACTATGACGTCATCCAGGTACAGGAGGACTGTCTCGAAATTCTTATGTCCTAGACAGCATTCCATCAACCGCTGGAAGGTTCCTGAGGCGTTGCAGAGCCCGAATGGCATGCAGTTGAACTCACTGAGGCCCATCAGGGTGGTGAATGCGGTCTTTTCCTTTTCCGCCTCTGCTACAGGAACCTTCCAATACCCACTAGTAAGATCCAAAGTAGAGAAATAATTAGCAGATTTTAATGCAGCTAGTGACTCCTCTATCCTGGGTAGAGGGTATGCATCTTTATGAGTTATGCGGTTAATTTGCCTGTAGTCTACACACATTCTTATTGTGCCATCCTTTTTCTTTAAAATAACTAATGGAGCTGCCCAGGGGCTACAACTGTCTCTTATTACCCCAGCCTCCTTCATCTCTCGTAACATCCCTTTGGCATTTTGGTAGTGTGCTGGCGGTACAGGCCGGTACCTTTCTTTAATGGGTGGATGGTCTCCCGTGGGAATATGGTGTTGAACCCCCTTTACCTGGTCGAAGTCGAGTTGGTGTTTACTGAAGACCCTCTCATACTCCTGGGCCACCCGGTATACTCCTTGTTTTTGGTGTGGAGGGGTGGAGTCAGTGCCCACATGCAGCTTCTGGCACCAGTTCTCCATGTGTCCCTTGGAGCCATTATCCTCCGCCTGTTTGGATGGAGGTAAGGGTTCCACTGTCTTTATAGAATTTTGATTGACGGTGAATAGTGGACATCAAGCACCCCCCTGTCTGTCAAAATGGTGGGCCTACTGTCAGAGTAGACGGGCTCTACCAGGGCCTGGTAATCTATACCCCTTAGACCGATGGCTGCCCGGCACCATATCAGCATTTCACTTCTTGGGGGCATGGCAATAGGGAATGGGTCACTCATCCTAATACTGCCAATCTCACCATCAGACAGTTCTACCTGTTGTCTTTTCATCTTGGCTCTGATCTCTCTTTGTAGAACCCGCTGCTTGCTGGAACTGGCGGTCTCCGCAACCTGCTGTAACAAGACAATTATTTCTGCAAGACAATTTTCAATGACATTAGTGCCTAAGGTTATCATGGGATGACTTTCTCGGCGATCAATGTCGACAATAATCAGTCCTTGTGCTGGCAGTTCGACTTTGCCAACCTTTATGGTCACTTCTTTGAACCCCACCTGAGGTACGGGTTGACCATTGCTGGCATAAATGCTCAAATGTTCATCTGGACGGCGGGTGATGTCAGAGTCAGTCCAGTACCATTTGAAAAGAATGTAGGGGATGGTGGTCACCTGGGATCCAGTATCCAGCAACGCGCTCATTAAAAAGCCGTCCAGCACGACAGGTAGGACCGGTCGTCCTCCCACATATTTGTCTCGCCAGCTTGATGGGCCTGGTGGTCTTATGCCTGGGGGTTGGCCCTCTGCCCCAGATTTTGCTAGTTTAAATGACAGTACCTTGCATAATGTCCTGGCTGGTTGCAGCTGCGGCAGATGGGTTGTCAGTCCTGGTCGTAGCGGTCGCTATTCCTCCCTCTGGATGGTGGAATCCTCTTCTGTCGGCACCACAGGAGGTCCTCCGGACTGGAAGCCAGCTGGATCTTTCCTTTGGGAGTCACCTGCAAGGACTGCACAGTTTTGGTTAGCGCAGCTACACTTTTAGTTAACTCTTGGACCTGATGGTGCAGGTCTGTAGACGGGGCATTGTCCAGAGTCTGTGCATCAGCTCCTACAGGCTCCGGGGAAAAGGGTGCCACCTCCTGGTGGTAGGTGATAGCAGGGCGCCTGTGAACTGTAGCGCCACCTGGTGCTGGTTCTCGTAGCACTCGGATGGCCCTGTCCTTAAACTGAGCAAAGTCCAAGTCAGGGTTTTGCAGAGCCATTATGCACAGCTGGGTTCGGTGGGTGTTGAACAGTAAACCCTCAATAAATTGCTCAGTTAACAGTCTGTTTTCATCACGCACACTGTCAGGGTCTACCTGTTTGATGGCCCTCAGCACCTCCTGCTGCTCCTCGGACAGGGGGTATACTTTAAATAAGCTGCTTAGTCTCTCCTTGAAGTCACTCAGGGTGTGCGACTCTCCTGTGTACTGGGGCAACCACGTTGCCCCCGGTATATAAGGCATGGTAAATGGCATTACCGCGGAAGCGGCCGCGCCGGTGGTTGAAGTTCCCTCCATATCGGGAGTCTTCCTCCCCCCTAGTGAACCGTGGCCTACCTTTCATCACGCGCAGCGACCCGAAAATGGCGGACAATGGCGGGAAAACGGCAGCAGATGGCGGGAAATCTTCACCACGGTATGCGACACAGTTTGTGAAGGCACGCAGCACCCGGTGGTAACGGGCACGTAATCCTGACGACTACGCCAGAGTTGACGTGCCCCCTGGGCCATGGGGATACCCGGAGCTGGGACTTGTAGATGCTGGGGGTTGAAGTCACCGTGGCGGTGACCCGGTCCGTGACCCAGGGCGGTCAAACCAGGGTAGTCTATGTGTCTCTGTTATATATAGTCCGACTACGCCACCTGTGGGATGCGGTTATTGGGAACCGCCGCTGCGGAGCAGTCCACTGAAGCTGATGGTGTGTGCAGCAAGGTGATGTGACTCCCCACAGGAAGAGTGGAGCTTCAGGGCAGCGTGTACGGATGATGGTGATGATAGTGCCTGGATTAGTAATGATAACACGGAGTCTTTGCAGTGCAGTCTTAGGGTCTTTACTGGTGGCAATTATACAGGCCCCAACGGGAGTACTTGCTAGGGATGAGGGCCTGGTCAGTCTGGGAGCAATCCTAGAATTCCCCTGGCCAGGTGGAGTTGTAGGCCTGCTGTTCTGACTGTACTCTTTGGCTTTTCCGCTTATAGTCGTGTTGTAGCCCACGTCCCTGAGTGTGACGTGCTGTGCTCACCGGTATGGCTGGCGACTCGGATGCCGTGTATTCCTCTCTCCTCTGTGGCGGTACTGGTCCTTTCGTATGGCTGAGCCTCCGTGCTTCTGTTGGGCCAGGAGTCCTGCAATCCCCTGCCCTGCGGTATCTGCTGCTGGGCCTGAAGGGTCCCACAGCCTCGGACTCCGGTGTCCGGTCCTCTGTGTACACTGGCCAGGACAAGCTAACTCCAGCTCCAGTCCCTGGCTCCTTGCTCCTTCGTGTCCTATCAGACTCCTGACACTCACTAGACTCCGACTTAGACTCACTAACCCCGCCTCCAGACCCAGTTATAAAGGGCAGGATACTCCCCTTTCTGGTCTGGAGCAGGATGTGTTGCATGTAATGTGTTCCTGACCAGGAAACTCCCGTTTTTTTCCCAGACATAGTATTACTACCACTGTGGCAACCGGACCCTCTGGGGTGCCACACGAACACCTCCACCCTTCCACCTCACACCACCAGAGGCAGGCTGTTAGGGATATATATATGGAGGGTGGAGCCAGGCAGCTGAGTTTAGTCAGTAAGTTGTTAGTGAGTGTGCTGGCACTTAGACCAATGAAGATGCAGCACGCTGGCTGCAGTGCTTAGGCGAGCCAAGGCCTACAGCACGAGTTGAGTTCTGAGAGCCCCGAGTGTGGCCGAAGGCAAGAGGAGATAGAAGAGAGAGGAGTTGAGGGGGCAGAAGAGCATCATAGGCTCACCCCGATATATAAACCGGACACCGGGTCCGCGCCTACAGGGTCCCTTTATACCCAGTAGGGATCACCGGCATTCCAGGAGGACTACAAGTCCCTGGATGACCTGAAGCTAGACCCATTACAGGACCAGGAACCACAAGGCCCCAGTGTCCAGGGAGAGTGGTTACCAGCAGAAGGTCCTACTACCGAGCGACAGGTGAAGGAACAACACGACACATAAGCTAGGCCCAGTTGCAGGCTGGCCAGGAGCATACAGAGAGGCAGACACGGACCAGGAGGCCTTATACCCTCTCAATGGGGAGAAGTCCCGAAGTGCACCCATCCTACTGAGTACCCTGGACCGTACCTGACATCCGCACCAGTAAAGGTATTGAAGTGAATCCCCTGCCTCTGTCAGTTACTCCTGCTGCGCAATCCTGCCTGCACTACAAGCCCCACCATCACCACCTACCAATCTGGTTAAAGCCGGTTCAATCTGGTTCAATCTGGTTCAAGCTGGTTCAAGCCGCTTCAATCCAGTTCAAGCTGGTTCAATCTGGTTCAAGCCAGTTCAGTCTGGTTCAAACCGGTTCAATCTGGTTCAAGCCGGTTCAATCTGCTTCAAGCCGATTCAAGCCGGTTCAATCTGGTTCAATCCGGTTCAATCTGGTCCAAGCCGGTTCAAGCCGGTTCAAACGGGGTCAATCTGGTTCAAGCCAGTTCAAACCGGTTCAATCTGGCTCAATCTGGTTCAAGCCAGTTCAATCTGGTTCAAGCCGGTTCAATCTGGTTCAATCTGGTTCAAACCGGTTCAAGCGGGGTCAATCTGGTTCAAGCCAGTTCAACCCGGTTCAATCTGGTTCAAGCCGGTTCAAGCCGGTTCAAGCCGGTTCAATCCGGTACAAGCCGGTTCAATCCAGTTCAATCCAGTTCAAGCAGGTTCAAGCGGGGTCAATCTGGTTCAAGCCAGTTCAAACCGGTTCAATCTGGCTCAATCTGGTTCAATCTGGTTCAAGCCGGCTCAAGCCGCTTCAAACTGGTTCAATCTGGTACAAACCGGTTCAATCTTGTTCAATCTGGCTCAAACCGGTTCAAACCGGTTCAATCCGGTACAAGCCGTTTCAATCCAGTTCAATCTGGTTCAATCTGTTTCAATCCGGTTCAATCCGGTTTAAACCGGTTCAGTCTGTTTCAAACCGGTTCAAACCGGTTCAATATGGTTCAAACCGGTTCAATCTGGTTCAAGCCGGTTCAAACCGGTTCAAACCAGTACAATCTGGTTCAATCCAGTTAAATCTCGTTCAATCTGGCCTGGAGTAGTGTTGGGGTCCTGGGCAGTACTCCATCCTTTCCTGAGAGAAGGAGATGCCACACCTCTAGGTGAGATGCAGTACTTCTGTGGCGCTACATACACAGCCTCTTCCGCTGTTGTGCGTGCAATAGAACCCCCTGCTGTGTGTGCAAGGCAATCCCTTGTCCATACTGCATGTAAAGATGCCCCCTCCTCTCAGTCTTCACTTGTTATGGCAGTTTCTCAAGAAACAGCATCAACGTTCATGTCCACGTCCCACCGCAGCGTTCAATTGTCCATATTCCAAACTTTTGAACAAAAGCGGAAATTCGTAGCTAACGCCCCACAGGCCACAGTCCTAAATTCGCACATTTCACGACTGCTTGCGTTGGAAATGCTGCCTTTTAGGCTGGTGGAGACGGAATCCTTCCGCAACCTTATGGCGGTGGCCGTCCCTCGGTACTCTGTCCCCAGCCAACACTATTTTGCCCGGTGTGCCATCCCCGCACTCTGGTTCAATCTGGTTCAAGCCGGTTCATGCCGTTTCAATCTGGTTCAATCCTCAATCTGGTTCAATCCTCAATCTCGTTCAATCTGGTTCAAGACCAGTGAAGACTCAGCAGGCTGCCTGCAGTGCTTAGGCGAGCCAAGGCCTACAGCACGAGTTGAGTCCTGAGGGCCCCGAGTGTGGCTGAAGGCACGAGGAGAAAGGAGAGAGGAGTTGAGGGGGCAGAAGAGCATCATACGCTCACCCCGATTTATAAACCGGACACCGGTTCCGCGCCTACAGGGTCCCTTTATACCCAGTAGGGATCACTGGCATTCCAGGAGGGCTACAAGTCCCTGGAAAACCTGAAGCTAGACCCATTACAGGACCAGGAACCACAAGGCCCCAGCGTCCAGGGAGAGTGGTTACCAGCAGAAGGTCCTAATACCGAGCGACAGGTGAAGGAACAGCACGACACATAAGCTAGGCCCAGTTGCAGGCTGGCCAGGAGAATACAGAGAGGCAGACATGGACCAGGAGGCCTTATACCCCCTCACTGGGGAGAAGTCCTGAAGTGCACCCATCCTGCTGAGTACCTTGGACCGTACCTGACATCCATACCAGTAAAGGTATTGAAGCAAATCCCCCTGTCTCTGCCAGTTGCTCCTGCTGCGCCATCCCGCCTGCACTACAAGCCCCAGCATCACCACCTACCAATCTGGTTCAAGCCGGTTCAAGCCGTTTCAAGCCGGTTCAATCTGGTTCAAGCCGGTTCAATCCAGTTTAAGCCGGTTCAATCTCGTTCAAGCCGGTTCAATCTGGTTCAAGCCGGTTCAAACCGGTTCAATCTGGTTCAATCTGGTTCAAACTGGTTTGATCTGGTTCAATCTGGTTCAATCTAGTTCAAACCGGTTCAATCTGGTTCAGGCTGGTTCAATCTGGTTCAATCCGGTTCAATCTGGTTCAAACCGGTTCAAACTGGTTCAAGCCGGTTCCATCTGGTTCAAGCCGTTCAAGCCGGTTCAATCCGGTTCAAGCCGGTTCAATCTGGTTCAAGCCGGTTCAATCCGGTTCAAGCCAGTTCAATCCGGTTCCATCTGGTTGAAGCTGGTTCAATCTGGTTCAAGCCGGTTCAAACCGGTTCAATCTTGTTCAAGTCGGTTCAATTCGTTTCAATCTGGTTCAATATGGTTCAAACCGGTACAAACCGGTTCAATCTGGTTGAAACTGGTTCAATCTGGTTCAAGCCGGTTCAATCTGGTTCAAACCAGTTCAATCTGGTTCAATCCGTTTCAATCTGGTTCAGTCTGGCCTGGAGTAGTGTTGGGGTCCTGGGCAGTACTCCATACTTACCTGAGAGAAGGGGATGCCACACCTCTAGGTGAGGTGCAGTACCTCTGTGGCGCCACATACATAGCCTCCGGTCCCGGGTATCATACCGATGAATCCCCCGCACCGTGTCTGCAGTCACTCTGTATCACTTATGACTGGACAACCCCTCTAATGACCAGTGGTCCCACTGGCCAGAAATCAATCATCTATCCATGGTAGCAGGGCACTTTTCTAAATGTGTTTCCCCTCATAGTAGGCCGGGGACAACCAAGAGCTGCAGAGACACAATATTCTGTTAGGTGTGATGTCCAGTTATACATATTTCTGTGACTGCATAGGGTCAGCCTTTATTGAGAGGGGCTGCCATTGCAGTCAAAAACTGGATGACAACCTCCATGGCTAGGTGGGATGTACATGGTCAAGTGACCAAATATTTTCCTAAAAACACAAGAAAAATTAAATGTACACTAGTGGACATCCCTCTTAAGACACAACTCAATGGTAAATCCATGCATATATGAAATATGGTGCTAGTTCAGAAGGGTAATTATAGATCAGGAATGCCACTGGACAAGGTATCAGAGTAGACCACTTATAGATGGAGCCATGGCTTGGAGGCCCTGGGTGGCTGAGAAGCAATAATAGGTCTGGTGATTGCCACAGGGTGTCTTTACTTATCATACACTTCCCCTGCTGCTATGCATGGTCCAAGACCCCCTTGTGACACCATCTTTAAGTATATTTAAAGGGATTGCCTTGAACACCATCTGCCACAGTTCAGGTCTTGTACTCACTTGGACAGCTTCCATGCCAAAGTTTTGAATGTCCACATTCCTCTTGGTCACCAATACTTCCCCCTCATTGTAGCCAACTCACTGGTCCACTAAGACAAGGATCTTCCTATATCCCAAACACGACCGAACTACCGCCTTTCCCAAGGCTTCAGCACAAACGCAACACTGGTCTGATACCAAGCTGACTACTATCAACCCAGTAGAATCCACAGAGCTGATCCTACAGTTCTGGTGGCTCACATGGGACACTAGTGGGCTTTCTAATTCACAACATGATCATATCAGGCTAATAAAGGTTACTTGTCAGATCAGATACCCTCACTAAGTAGAGCAACTGTACAGCTCCCCTGTAAGGGTTCATTCGCTTTCTGCTGGGACCTCCTTCACAGCTCCACATAGAGCTGCAAATCAGGTCTCCTGACTTCTGCCTCACAGCCGTCAGTCTCCAGACTAACACCTGAGGTGTGAAGGCTGCTTGTATTAGAGCAGGTCCTGGCCTACACCTCCTCTCGCAATCCTCCTTTTTATGAGTTCGCCCTCATCTAAGCGTGGTGGTACAAAATATCTCCATCAGCACCAGACACTTCCTTAGCCTAGACAACCCTATGGGCTTCACCTGCCTCATCTCCCAGAAGACGGCCATTTCTCTATCGGGTCATTGTACCTCACAAGGGATGGCACTGAAGTCAGTCCTCCAGCCTCCATAACAATTTGAACTTACTTTGCACTGTTCAACATCTACATGTGGATGTACAGACATCCAAGTGGTTATAAAAGATGGAGTCCAGGACCAGCAGGGAGGCTGCTGAACACTGAAGAACTCTCCAGGTCACACAGCGCTAGCGTTCTACTGCCATCCAGCTGCTCCACAGCTGCTGGGACTTGTAGCATTGAAGATCATCGGCCTACTGGAGCCAAATATATTCACGAATGTTCTAAATTAGCCACATCCCTCGAATAAAAATAAGACCATTTTGTGATTAACCCCTTCCTGAACAGACTATTTACTGTTTTTGTGCGCTTTCAATTTATCTTTCTCTTATTCCAAGACCCACAACTTTTATTTTACGGTCGACATAGCCGTGTGAGGGCTTGTTTTTTTGTGTGGGATGAGTTGTACTTTTGAATGACGCCATCTATTTTATCATGATATACTGGAAAGCGATAAAAAAAAATCCAACTGTGGGGAAAAAAGGAGCAATTCCACAATAGTTTTTTTTATTTTATTTACAGCATTCAGTTTGTAGTAACCATCACCTGGCGATATGATTCTTCAGTTCAGTACAATTAGGCTACATTCACATGATGAGCTTTTATCGCGTATTGTCACTGCGGTTAAAAACGCATTTTGCAATGCCAGCATAGTATATGGGATTTACAGAAATCTCATGTCCACGGTGCTGCTTTTTTACTCTGTGTAAATTGACCTGAGGTGCGTTTTCCAATTTGCAGCATGTTAATTTCTCTTGTGGGTACACAGAGTTTTCTGTGTGGAATTTCCACATCTAATGTAAAAAGACGCACATGCGTCTTTAGTGCTTTTACGTAGTGTAAACTCATCAAAACCGCATGCAGTCCGCATCTAAGAATGTCAATACCAGAAAGTTTAAAAAACAAAGCAGCTTTATTTAAAGCATGACACACCAGAGACCAAAAACGCGTCAAAAACACAATGTAATAAAAATGCAGGTAAACTAAGGTCAAAAACTCAACAAACACTGATCACGAGAACGTAGCCTTACGGTGATACTGTGGCACCCTGCTACAACAGGTACCACAGGACCCAAAAGGGTGCATGGACGGACTTCTCCACAAGAGGCCCTCACTACAAACAGACAACTCCACCCTTCCACCTCATACCACCAGAGGGAGCCCTGTTAGGGATATATATATGTAGGGTGAAGGACTCATCTTACAGCTTGTCCCATTTGAATGGTGGTTTCTGGTCCTTGGCCTTTCTGGACTGGCCTATCAGGAGGTCCTGCATAGGTGCCGCCATCTTGGTGAAGTCTGGTATTAATCTTCGGTAGTAGCCTACCAACCCGAGGAACTGCCTCACTTCTTTGATGGTGGAAGGTCTCGGCCAGTCCTTGATTACGGTGACCTTGTCGGGGTCTGGTGCTACACCGTCAGCGCTTACCACATGTCCTAAGTACTGTACTTTGGGCTTCAGCAGGTGGCACTTTGATGGCTTCACCTTCAGGCCAAAGCCAGCCAGGGCTTCAAACACTTCCGCCAGGTGCTTCAGATGATCCTCATATGTCTTGGAGTATACTATGATGTCATCCAGGTACAGGAGGACTGTCTCGAAATTCTTATGTCCTAGACAGCATTCCATCAACCGCTGGAAGGTTCCTGGGGCGTTGCAGAGCCCGCATGGCATGCAGTTGAACTCGCTGAGGCCCATCAGGGTGGTGAATGCGGTCTTTTCCTTATCCGCTTCTGCTACAGGAACCTGCCAATACCCACTAGTAAGATCCAAAGTAGAGAAATAATTAGCAGATTTTAATGCAGCTACTGACTCCTCTATCCTGGGTAGCGGGTATGCATCTTTATGAGTTATGCGGTTAATTTGCCTGTAGTCTACACACATTCTTATTGTGCCATCCTTTTTCTTTAAAATAACTAATGGAGCTGCCCAGGGGCTACAACTGTCTCTTATTACCCCAGCCTCCTTCATCTCTCGTAACATCCCTTTAGCATTTTGGTAGTGTGCTGGCGGTACAGGCCGGTACCTTTCTTTAATGGGTGGATGGTCTCCCGTGGGGATATGGTGTTGAACCCCCTTTACCTGTTCGAAGTCGAGTGGGTGTTTACTGAAGACCCTCTCATACTCCTGGACCACCCGGCATACTCCTTGTTTTTGGTGTGGAGGGGTGGAGTCAGTGCCCACATGCAGCTTCTGGCACCAGTTCTCCATGTGTCCCTTGGAGCCATTATCCTCCGCCTGTTTGGATGGAGGTAAGGGTTCCACTGTCTTTATAGAATTTTGATTGACGGTGAATAGTGGACATCAAGCACCCCCCTGTCTGTCAAAATGGTGGGCCTACTGTCAGAGTAGACGGGCTCTACCAGGGCCTGGTAATCTATACCCCTTAGACCGATGGCTGCCCGGCACCATATCAGCATTTCACTTCTTGGGGGCATTGCAATAGGGAATGGGTCACTCATCCTAACACTGCCAATCTCACCACCAGACAGTACTACCTGTTGTCTTTTCATCATGGCTCTGATCTCTCTTTGTAGAACCCACTGCTTGCTGGAACTGGCGGTCTCCGCAACCTGCTGTAACAAGACAATTATTTCTGCAAGACAATTTTCAATGACATTAGTGCCTAAGGTTATCATGGGATGACTTTCTCGGCGATCAATGTCGACAATAATCAGTCCTTGTGCTGGCAGTTCGACTTTGCCAACCTTTATGGTCACTTCTTTGAACCCCACCTGAGGTACGGGTTGACCATTGCTGGCATAAATGCTCAAATGTTCATCTGGACGGCGGGTGATGTCAGAGTCAGTCCAGTACCATTTGAAAAGAATGTAGGGGATGGTGGTCACCTGGGATCCAGTGTCCAGCAACACGCTCATTGGAAAGCCGTCCAGCACGACAGGTAGGACCGGTCGTCCTCCCACATATTTGTCTCGCCAGCTTGATGGGCCTGGTGGTCTTATGCCTGGGGGTTGGCCCTCTGCCCCAGATTTTGCTAGTTTAAATGACAGTACCTTGCATAATGTCCTGGCTGGTTGCAGTTGTGGCAGATGGGTTGTCAGTCCTGGTCGTAGCGGTCGCTGTTCCTCCCTCTGGATGGTGGAATCCTCTTCTGTCGGCGCCACAGGACGTCCTCCGGACTGGAAGCCAGCTGGATCTTTCCTTTGGGAGACACCTGCAAGGACTGCACAGTTTTGGTTAGCACAGCTACACTTTTAGGTAACTCTTGGACCTGATGGTGCAGGTCTGTAGACCGGCATTGTCCAGAGTCTGTGCATCAGCTCCTACAGGCTCCGGGGAAAGGGTGCCACCTTCTGATGGTAGGTGATAGCAGGGCGCCTGTGAGCTTTAGCGCCACCTGGTGCTGGTTCTCGTAGCACCCGGATGGCCCTGTCCTTAAACTGAGCAAAGTCCAAGTCAGGGTTTTGCAGAGCCATTATGCACAGCTGGGTTTGGTGGGTGCTGGACAGTAAACCCTCAATAAATTGCTCAGTTAACAGTCTGTTTTCATCACGCACACTGTCAGGGTCTACCTGTTTGATGGCCCTCAGCACCTCCTGCTGCTCCTCGGACAGGGGGTATACTTTAAATAAGCTGCTTAGTCTCTCCTTGAAGTCACTCAGGGTGTGCGACTCTCCTGAGTACTGGGGCAACCACGCTGCCCCCGGTATATAAGGCATGGTGAATGGCATTACCGCGGCAGCGGCCGCGCCGGTGGTTGAAGTTCCCTCCATATCGGGGGTCTTCCTCCCCCCTAGTGAACCGTGGCCTACCTTCCTTCCCGCGCGGCGACCCGAAAAATGGCGGACAATGGCGGGAAAACGGCAGCAGATGGCGGGAAATCTTCACCACGGTATGCGACACAGTCTGTGAAGGCACGCAGTACCCGGTGGTAGCGGGCAAGTAATCCTGACGACTACGCCAGAGTTGACGCGCCCCCTGGGCCATGGGGATACCCGGAGCTGGGCCTTGTAGATGCTGTGGGTTGTAGTCACCGTGGCGGTGACCCGGTCCGTGACCCAGGGCGGTCAAACCAGGGTAGTCTATGTGTCTCTGTTATATACACATGCTAAAAAGAAAGAAAGAAATGTTTATTAAATGGAAAGAGGGAGGCATATCTAAAGGAGATTATAATGCAGTCTGCAGATCCAGCAGGGCACGTATCAGGTTTGCTAAAGCTGACAATGAATTAAGGCTTGCAAGAGATGTCAAAAGCAATAAAAAAGGATTTTGGGGGTATGTCAAAAGTAAAAGAAAAGTCAAAGATGCTATAGGATTTTTACAGGATGAAAATGGAGAAATGGTAAGAGAGAATGTTGAGAAGGCCGAACGATTTAATTCTTATTTTGCATCTGTTTTCTCTCAGAAAGAAAATGTAACATCAACTGATCTCCACTGTCCTTTTAAAGGAATAGAGGAATCCTAGTTATCTGTAAACAGAAAGATTGTGAGGGAATATTTAGCTAACATAAATGAGTTCAAGTCTCCAGGTCCAGATGAATTACACCCCAGAGTACTGAAGGAGATCGTAGAAGAAATTTTAGAACCACTCTCCATAATCTTTGAAAATTCTTGGAGAACAGGAGAAGTCCCAGAAGACTGGAGAAGAGCAAATGTTGTTCCTATCTTCAAAAAGGGGAAGAAGGTGGACCCAGGGAACTATAGGCCGGTGAGTCTGACTTCTATACCAGGAAAGATCTTTGAACAAATTATTAAACAACATGTATGTAAGTACATGGATAAGAATGAAGTGATTAACCAGAGTCAGCATGGGTTTGTAACTAACAAGTCATGTCAGACTAACTTAATTTCCTTCTATGACAGAATCACTGACTGGGTGGATCAGGGAAATGCTGTAGATATAGTATATCTTGACTTCAGCAAAGCATTTGACAAAGTATCTCACACCATCCTTATTGAAAAAATGACCAAGTATGCAATGGACCAGGCAACTGTTAGGTGGATTCATAACTGGCTTAGTGATCGGACTCAAAGGGTGGTTGTAAATGGCTTCACATCCAGCTGGATGAATGTCTCAAGTGGGGTACCACAGGGCTCCGTCCTGGGACCTGTATTGTTCAACATCTTTATCAATGATTTAGATGAAGGAATTGAGGGTAAACTGATTAAATTTGCTGATGACACAAAGCTAGGAGGGATAGCTAATACTAGAGAAGAGAGAGAGAGGATTCAAAAAGACCTAAATAAACTGGAGCAGTGGGCAGCAACCAACAGAATGGTTTTTAACAGGGAAAAATGCAAAGTACTACATCTGGGCAATAAAAAATGAAAAAAGCATATACAGAATGGGAGGAATAGAGCTAAGCAACAGTACATGTGAAAAAGACTTAGGTATACTAATAGATCATAGACTGAACATGAGTCAACAGTGTGATGCAGCAGCAAAAAAGGCAAATACAATTCTGGGATGTATTAACAGAAGCATACAGTCTAGATCACGTGAAGTCATTATCGGTCTTTACTCCTCTTTGGTCAGACCTCATCTGGAATACTGTGTACAGTTTTGGGCACCACATTTTAAAAAAGACATAGACAAACTGGAGCAAGTTCAGAGAAGAGCGACCAGAATGGTGACTGGTCTGCAAACCATGTCCTATGAGGAACGGTTGCAGGATTTGGGAATGTTTAGCTTGCAAAAAAGAAGACTGAGAGGAGACTTAATAGCTGTCTACAAATATGTCAAGGGCTGTGACATTGTAGAAGGATCATCTTTATTCTCGTTTGCACAAGGAAAGACTAGAAGCAATGGGATGAAACTAAATGGGAGGAGACACAGATTAGATATTAGAAAAAACTTTTTGACAGTTAGGGTGATTAATGAGTGGAACAGGCTGCCACGAGAGGTGGTGAGTTCCCCTTCAATGGACGTCTTCAAACAGAGGCTGGACAGACATCTGTCTGAGATGATCTAGTGAATCCTGCTTTGAGCAGGGGGTTGGACCAGATGACCCAGGAGGTCCCTTCCAACTCTACCATTCTATGATTCTATGATTCTATGATATAATCCGACTACGCCACCTGTGGGATGCGGTTATTGGGAACCGCCGCTGCGGTCCACTGAAGCTGATGGTGTGTGCAGCAAGGTGATGTGACTCCCCACAGGAAGAGTGGAGCTTCAGGGCAGCGTGTATGGATGATGGTGATGATAGTGCCTGGATAACACGGAGACTTTGCAGTGCAGTCTTAGGGTCTTTACTGGTGGCAATTATATAGGCCCCAACGGGAGTACTTGCTAGGGATGAGGGCCTGGTCAGTCTGGGAACAATCCTAGAATTCCCCTGGCCAGGTGGAGTTGTAGGCCTGCCGTTCTGACTGTACTCTTTGGCTTTTCCGCTTATAGTCGTGTTGTAGCCCACGTCCCTGAGTGTGACGTGCTGTGCTCACCCGTATGGCTGGCAACTCGGATCCCGTGTATTCCTCGCTCCTCTCTGGCGGTACTGGTCCTTTCGTATGGCTGAGCCTCCGGGCTTCTCTTGGGCCAGGAGACCTGCAATCCAATGACCTGCGGTATCTGCTGCTCGGTCTGAAGGGTCCCACAGCCTCGGACTCCGGTGTCCGGTCCTCTGTGTACACTGGCCAGGACAAGCTAACTCCAGCTCCAGTCCCTGGCTACTTGCTCCTTCATGTCCTATCAGACTCCTGACACTTACTAGACTCAGACTTAGACTCACTAAGCCCGCCTCCAGACCCAGTAATAAAGGGCAGGATCCTCCCCTTTCTGGTCTGGAGCAGGATGTGTTGCATGTAATATGTGTTCCTGACCAGGAAACTCCCGTTTTGTTCCCAGACATGGTATTACTACCACTGTGGCAACCAGACCCTCTGTGGTGCCACACAAACACCTCCACCCTTCCACCTCACACCACCAGAGGCAGCCTGTTAGGGATATATATATGGAGGGTGGAGCCAGGCAGCTGAGTTTAGTCTGTTAGTTGTTAGTGAGTGTGCTGGCACTTAGACCAATGAAGATGCAGCACGCTGGCTGCAGTGCTTAGGCGAGCCAAGGCCTACAGCACGAGTTGAGTTCTGAGAGCCCCGAGTGTGGCCGAAGGCAAGAGGAGATAGAAGAGAGAGGAGTTGACAGGGCAGAAGAGCATCATAGGCTCACCACAATATATAAACCGGACACCGGGTCCGCGCCTACAGGGTCCCAGTAGGGATCACCGGCATTCCAGAAGGACTACAAGTCCCTGTACGACCTGAAGCTAGACCCATTACAGGACCAGGAACCACAAGGCCCCAGCGTCCAGGGAGAGTGGTTACCAGCAGAAGGTACTACTACCGAGCGATAAGTGAAGGAACTTGTAGTATTGAAGATCATCGGCCTACTGGATCCAAATATAGTCACCAATGTTCTAAATTAGCCACATCCCTCGAATAAAAATAAGACCATTTTGTGATTAACCCCTTCCTGAACAGACTATTTACTGTTTTTGTGCGCTTTCAATTTATCTTTCTCTTATTTCAAGACCCACAACTTTTATTTTACAGTCGACATAGCCGTATGAGGGCTTGTTTTTTTTGTAGGATAAGTTGTACTTTTGAATGACGCCATCTATTTTATCATGATATACTGGAAAGCGGTAAAAAAAATACCAATTGTGGAAAAAAAGGAGCAATTCCACAATAGTTTTTTTTTTAATTATTTACAGCGTTCGATTTGCATGAACCATCACCTGGTGATATGATTCTTCAGTTCAGCACAATTAGGCTACATTCACATGATGAGCTTTTATCGCGTATTGTCTCTGCGGCTAAAAAGCAGCGTTTTACAATACCAGCAAAGTGTATGGGATTTACAGAAATCTCATGTCCACTGTGCTGCTTTTTTACTCTGTGTAAATTGACCTGAGGTGCGTTTTTCCAAATTGCAGCATGTTAATTTCTCTTGTGGGTATACTGAGTTTTCTGTGCGGAATTTCCACATCTAATGTAAAAACACGCACATGCGTCTTTAGTGCTTTTACGTAGTGTAAACTCATCAAAACCGCATGCAGTCCGCATCTAAGAATGTCGATACCAGAAAGTTTAAAAAAAACAAAGCAGCTTTATTTAAAGCATGACACACCAAACAGAGACCAAAAACGCGTCAAAAACACAATAAAATAAAAATGCAGGTAAACTAAGGTCAAAAACTCAACAAACACTGATCATGAGAATGTAGCCTTATGGTGATAATGTGGCACCCTGCTACAACAGGTACCACAGGACCCAAAAGGGTGCATGGACGGACTTCTCCACAAGAGGCCCTCACTACAAACAGACACCTCCACCCTTCCACCTCATACCACCAGAGGGAGCCCTGTTAGGGATATATATATGGAGGGTGGAGCCAGGAAGATCAGTTTAGTGAGAGAATGTGCTGCCACTGAGAGCAGTGAAGACGCAGCACGTCAGCTGCTGTATTGAGGGCCACGAGTGTGGCCGGAGGCTAAGAGGAGAGAGGAATTGAGGGGACAGAGGAGCATCATAGGCTCACCCCGAGACACAAACCGGACACCGGGTCCACGCCTATATTGTCCTCTATACCCAGTAGGGACTACCGGCATACCAGGAGGCTTCCAGACCCCTGGTCATCCTGAAGCTACCAGCAATAACAGGACTTGGAACCACGAAAGCCCCGGCGTCCAGGGATAGTGGTTGCCAAAGAAAGGTCCTACTAACAAGCGGTCAGGTGAGAGAGCAACACCACACAGAAACTAGGCCAAGTTCCAGGCTGGCTAGAAGCTTAGAGAAGGGAGACATGGATCAGGAGGCCTTATACCCGCTCACTGGGGAGAAGTCCTGAAGCGCACCCTTCCTAGCAAGTATCCTGGACCATACCTGCCATTATACCAGTAAAGGTACTGAAGTGTGGCACCCTGCTGCGCACAGGTACCACAGGACCCAGGGGGCATGGACGGACTTCTCCACAAGTGGCCCTCATTACATACAAAGACCTCCACCCTTCCACCTCACACCACCAGAGGGAGCCCGTTAGGCATATACATATGGAGGGTGGAGCCAGACAGCTGAGTTTAGTCAGTTAGTTGTTAGTGAGTGTGCTGGCACTTAGACCAGTGAAGACACAGCACACTGGCTGCAGTGCTTAGGCGAGCCAAGGCCTACAGCATGAGTTGAGTGCTGAGGGCCCCGAGTGTGGCCGAAGGCAAGAGGAAAAAGGAGAGGGGAGTTGAGGGGGCAGAAGAGCATCATAGGCTCACCCCAATATATAAACCGGACACCGGGTCCGCGCCTACAGGGTCCCTTTATACCCAGTAGGGATCACCGGCATTCCAGGAGGACTACAAGTCCCTGGACGACCTGAAGCTAGACCCATTACAGGACCAGTAACCACAAGGCCTCAGCGTCCAGGGAGAGTGGTTACCAGCAGAAGGTACTACTACCGAGCGACAGGTGAAGGAACAGCACGACACATAAGCTAGGCCCAGTTGCAGGCTGGCCAGGAGCATACAGAGAGGCAGACATGGACCAAGAGGCCTTATACCCGCTCACTGGGGAGAAGTCCTGAAGTGCACCCATCCTACTGAGTACCCTGGACTGTACCTGACATCCGCACCAGTAAAGGTATTGAAGTGAATCCCCTGTCTCTGTCAGTTACTCCTGTTGCGCCATCCCGCCTGCACTACAAGCCCCAGCATCACCACCTACCAATCTGGTTCAAGCCGGTTAAAGACGGTTCAATCTGGTTCAAACTGGTTCAATCTGGTTCAATCTGGTTCAAGCCGGTTCAAGCGGGTTCAATCTGGTTCAAACCGGTTCAATCTGGTTCAAGCCGGTTCAATCTGGTTCAATCTGGTTCAATCCGGTTCAAGCTGGTTCAATCTGGTTCAAGCCGGTTCAAGACGGTTCAATCTAGTTCAAGCCGATTCAAACTGGTTTGATCTGGTTCCAGCCGGTTGTAAAATATACACTCTTTTCTGTATTATTTTCTCTACTGGGGACTCTTCAAAGTATCAATGTCACGATATTCTTATAAAAAAATGTATCGATTTATTCTTGGATTGTCCATTAAAAAGAATCAGAATACAGCAGGTACATACAATAATTAGTTATAAAGTAATTGTCCATTTGTCCATAATTAGCTTAATTGTTGAGATTCACCCATCTTTCCTTGGATCCTGGCTGGTAAATCACGTCTTTGTCAATATCGGATTATTGTTATATAATGATGTGAATTCATGTTATGGTAAGCCATGACTAATATTCATTTAACATTATACTTCCCTAAATCTAAAATAAAGTAATCACGGGTCCAATCGTCATCATCTGATGTCATCGGGTCTTCGTCTCGTCTTCTTCTTGGTTCTTTTATAACACAGTCTTTAGATGAAAACTCCTTTGAAATAAATTATTGCGTGTAGATATTGTACAGTCCATAATTGTATTCATTATTGTTCAGTCCATAAACTGTACTCTTTATTAGATAGGTCATGTGTGTCAATTGATAAGAAAACAAACTCCATGGATGAAATGTAGCTTTAATCTTTGTGCAGTGTCACCTGGATTTACGTTGGATAGTTCTGGAATCCTTCGTGTCGTCCGCACTGGTCTCGTGTCACTTTTGGAACGGATGTGACATCTTTGGTCAGCAAAGACAGGGTTAACTTGACACGTCCCTGCTTTATATAGCACCATAACCAGTACTCAGTCCTTTATGTACAGGACACATATGTCAGGTATTACCTGTTCACCAGCTTCCATTGAAGCGTTGCAGGTGATAAGAAACCACTGGAACGTGATGAAACTTGAACACAACACAGTTCATTTAGGATCATCGTCCTCTGCAGTCCTGGTTATCAGTGGTGTGAATTGTATTGTATGTATTTTACACAGTCTATTATAACACTCAGCGTTCACACCTGTTACCTTCTGAGACTTCCGGATAACGGTTGCTTCTTCTTGTAACTTTTGAGAATCTCTTTAATTTATAAAAAGTCTTTATTAAGATAGAATTCATAATTGTGATGTCTTGATTGAAGTCTTCATTCCCTAATCTGATACCAAATCTGGCAATTTTCCTAACCTATAATATCAGAGCGTACCATAGAAATCACTAATATCCATCTAATTATTATCAAAATATTAAAATAAATTATGTTTGGAATAATAAACAATAATAGATAATAATTCATTATTAATCAAGTTCTTCATGTGATAAAAATATTTTTATGTCATAGGTGTAATTACCTTTTCCAACCCATAGGTGTCAGTGTGTTTTGAAACAACAAGTGTTTATATCTTTATTAAACCAATAATACTAAAGAAAGTATACTCATGAACCAAAATGAATAAATATATGAATGAATGAATGAATGAATGAATGAATTGTGTTTACTCAGAAAATTGAAACATCTTTCTTCTTATATTAATTCATATCATCATTATATTTAATGAAGCAATATTCTTGTACTTGACATTACCCCATTAAATATTAACGTGTTTCCTCAATTGAGATATTGAACTGAATTAAAATCAAAAATTGAGAATTAAAAATGAAAATTGAAAAAATAAGAAAATAAGTAAGAATAAAATTTAAAAAATGAAAAATAAAATTAAGAGTAAAAATAAGAATAAAAATAAAAATAAGGCCTTTATATGTTGATTACAAATGTAGAGTAATTATATTCTTTATAAAAATACCCTTATATTTCCATTATCTGGATGATTTCATATTTGTGATAACCTTGTATTACCAAAAATGATTAAATGATGCAACTTTGCATGTAATACCCTTCTTAATTTTACCATTGCACCTTATTAATATTCCTTCTTCATTAAAATGTGTGAAAAATAAGTATTGATCAAAAGTGATTATGTAATCAGGATCAAAAACACATTTTCCCCCTTAATATCAAAAATTTTTTTTTATAAAATAATTTATGTACCGTATATTCCGGCGTATAAGACGACTTTTGAAGACTGAAAAATCTTCTGTCTAGTCTGGGGTCGTCTTATACGCCGGTAATGCTTTTGAACTTTCAGAAATTGACATGCGGGGATACTCTGGGGGTGTTAATAAGCTGCCGTGGCCGTATCCCTGCCATGTCGGAGTTAATATAAGGTGGAGGGAGTTAAAATACGGCGGCGGTAGGTCCAGACAGTCAGCGCTTCTGTGCTGAAACTGACACATCGCTGCGTATTCCCAGCTCCAGACACAGCGCAGGGCTTCTGTGCCGACAGCTTTCACTTGTCACAGAAGCGGTGCGCTGTGTCCGGAGCAGGGAAGTTCGCATCGCTTCTGTGACAATATATGAAAAGCCGGCAATTCAGCAGCGGCATAAGCCGGCACCCGACAATTTAGAATAGAAAGAATAGAGCTTCACACATAGATTAGATAGATAGAAACATGTCAGTCACATATATATGAAGTACAGTGACAGTATTGCTTACTGTACTTGTCATTTAGTGTAAAGGATTTATTAAAACAAATAATAGTGTTTTCATGCACCGTCTCTTTAAAAAAGCCGGCCGGCAATTCAGCAGCGGTACCCGACAATTTATAACAGACAGAATAGAGCTTCACACATAGATTAGATAGATAGAAACATGTCAGTCACACATATATATGAAGTACAGTGATAGTGTTGGTTACTGTACTTGTCATCTAGTGTTAAAATAAAGGATTTATTTAAAAAAAAATTGGTGTGGGGTTCCCCTTAATTTTAGGCTCTAGCGGAGGTTAAGCAGACAGCTGGGGCAGATGTTTGAAGCCTGGGAAGGGGGTAATACCCACGGAGCTTCCCAGGCTACTAATATCAGCCCCCAGCTGAATACCTAGCCTTTACTAGCTATTAAAATGGGGGACCCCCCAAAAAAAATGACGTGGGGTCCCCCCTAATTTAATAGCTAGCAAGGGCTAGGCAGACAGCTGGGGGCTGATATTAATAGCCCAGGAAGGGAGCCATGAATATTGGCCCCCTCCCAGGCTAGAAACACCAGCCGTCAGCCGCCCCAGAAATGGCGCATCCATAGGATGCGCCAATTCTGGCACTTAGCCTCGCGCTTCCACGCTGCCCTGGTGCGGTGGCAGGGGGTAATAGGGTTGGGGTTGATGTCAGCTTATAATGCCAGCTGACATCAAGCCCAGGTTAGTAATGGAGAGGCGTCTATAAGACACCCCCATTACTAACCCCATAGTAAAAGTTAAAAAAAACACAAACACCCAGAATAAAGTCCTTTAATTGAAATAAAGACACAATTCTTTATTGTTCTAAATTAAACCATACTTACCGTCACGCCCATTCCAGCTGAAGCCAACGATCTCCTGCAATAAAAGAAAAATAATAAACCAACATCATCCTTACCTTTCCATGGTTCCCACGACAGCTTCAGCTCTGCTACATCGAGATGACAGGCTGGACCGCAGCAGAACAACGCCATCCAGCCTGTCATCCCGCAGACACTGAGAAGCGCAGGCATGCTTGCGCTCTGCAGTGTCTGGCTGTGACGGCATCCAGATGAGCCGACAATGAACTCAGCTCACCTCCTGGACGTCCGTCACTGACAGCGTGGGAAACTTCTACTGCGCATGCGGGGAGCAGGAGAATTTTCCCACGCTGTCAGTGACGTGCATGAGGTGAGCCGAGTTCATTGGACATGATCTCGGCTCATCTGGATGCCGTCACAGTCAGACACTGAGGAGCACAAGCATGCCTACGCTTCTCAGTGTCTGCCGCATGGCAAGCTGAACGGCAGCGTTCTGCTGCGGTGCAGCCTGTCATGTGAATGTAGCAGAGCTGGACCGGTCCTGGGAACCATGGAAAGGTAAGGATGAGGTTGCTTTATTATTTTACTTTTATTGCAGGAGATCGTTGGCTTCAGCTGGAATGGGCGTGACGGTAAGTATGGTTTAATTTAGAACATTAAAAAATTGTGTCTTTATTTCAATTAAAGGACTTTATTCTGGGTGTTGTGTTTTTTTTAATTACTTTACTAGAAATTCATGGTGGTCATGTCTAATATTGGCGTGACCCCATGAATTTCGGGCTTAGGGCCAGCTGATAATGCCAAGCTGGCCCTAACCCCTTTATTACCCAGTGAGCCACCGCACCAGGGCCCTGGATGAGTTGGGTACAGCGCCAGAAGATGGCGCTTCTATGAACGCGCCATTTTCCGGGGTGGCTGCGGACTGCAATTTGCAGCGGGGGGGGCCCAGAAAGCTTGGGTCTCCCTGCGCTGCAGATTCCAGCCCCCAGCTGCCTAGTTGTACCTGGCTGGACACAAAAATAGGGCGAAGCCCCACGTCTTTTTTTTTTAATTATTTCATGAAATAATTTAAAAAAAAAGGGCTTCCCTATATTGTTGTGTCCGGCCAGGTACAAATAGGCAGCTGGTGGTTGGGGGCAGCCCGTTCCTGCCTGCTGTACCTGGCTGGACACAAAAATATGGCGAAGCCCACGTCAACATTTTTGGGAAAAATTAATTACAAAATTAATAATAATTTAGGTACTGCATCTTTATTAACCCCTCAATTGTCATTTAGTGTTAAAATAAAGGATTTTTTAAAAAGAAAATTGGCGTGGGATCCACCATCATTATAGTCTCTAGCGGAGGTTAAGCAGACGGCTGGGGCAGATGTTTGAAGTCTGGGAAGGGGGTAATACCCACGGAGCTTCCCAGGCTACTAATATCAGCCCCCAGCTGAATACCTAGCCTTTACTAGCTATTAGAATGGGGGACCCCCCCAAAAAATGACGTGGGGTCCCCCCTATTTTAATATGTTTATGAGTGACAGTTTTCCTGCTATATACCTGCATGTCATAAGAATTTAAATTAAAAAAGGACCATGTTAAATTCAAATCTGTTTTTTTTTAATTTTTACCGGTGTTTGGTATGCGTTGGAAAAGGGGTAGTCTTATACGGTGAATATATCCTAAACTCTATATTTTAACAGGAAAGTAGGGGGGTCGTCTTATACACCAGGTCGTCTTATACGCCGGAATATACGGTATATATCAGAACCAAATTAAAAATAATTATTCTTCTATAAATATTTTGCATACATTTCATATCAATGAGTAGCATAGATTTGTCTGAAGAGGTGTGTACCTATCTAGGTAACCATTAAAAAATAATAATATCATAGTTATTCAAGGATATTATCATGTGGAAAAATTATTCTAAATGTAAATTTGCTTTGTAAACCATTTTGATGTGTGGTTGCCCTTATCCACTATTATTTAAATCAAGAAATAATAATTGTTAAAGAAATATAGAACTATATATATATATATGTAGATAATACTTAATTATGTATCATAATTTTATCAGAATTAAATATATTTTTGTACCTTCACATAAAGAAATGTTTTCTTTTTTTCCTTGCACACATGAGGCCTCACATTCAGTTACTTAGCAATTGCTCACATTAATTCATCTTTCACTCTGACTGTCACAGATTCATTCAACTCAAACATTCCACATATGAAGTTATATATATATATATATTTATTTAACCCAAAATTGTTGTATCCTATTTATCAATGCGCATTGTCATATCAATTAAATTTAATATCTTAAAATTTCTTTGAATATTCCCCGAGTACATATAATATAATATGAGATTTTCCTGAAATTCAAGACTCTTGAAAAAAACTCTTGACTTGCAAAAATAGAAATGTCCCAGATTCTTTTTTTTTCACTGGCTGCCAGGGTTTAAGTTACATCAGCTGGAAATAGAATGAATGGGATTCTATACTATTTACTCAAAGTTCAAAGGCTGCAGCTGTCACACATCATGCTGTAAAGCTACTTGTTATAACGAACACTTCATGCACAGAAAAATATTAATTAATTAATGTTACACATAATATAGTTTACTAGTTATATTGTTATTATTTTAAAATGTTATACACATAAATCATGCAATTTTTCAACTTCCTGTGTGAATAAAGAAATAAATCCATTTTAGAGTTGTTTGATCAAATCCTGCTTTGGAATGAAAACTCTAAGGAAATATAAAAAAATAAAATTAAATATCAAATTCATACAGAAACAGAATTATTTAAATATCTTATACATATATTGGTTGGTTCTAATGTAATTCAAAATATTGCTATTTTAATTTATATATGAAGTTCTAATTTATTAGTTCATATTTCTTTCATTGTTACTATAAATATATATAAATACAATTATACACAATCTCTACTTAGACAAGTGTATATATATATATATATATATATATATATATATATATATATATGAACTATTAGTAACTATGTAACTACAATTTTACTGTATAAGATTATAAATAAATAATGATACATTGTATAACATTTTCATACATTATAATTACAGTTTTTTTCTTAGACACTCCCTGAACCAAATCTTCTGTCTCTCTCAAATATCTCCAGGAAGGCTCTATTTAGAAAATTTATTTTTCTATCCTTCAAAACCTCAGAGAACTGCCTGTCCTTCTGTCCACATTCCATGATGTCACTGTGAGCTGGTCGTCTCACCTGCCTCTGTCCGTCAATTTCGGCCATTTTCCTTTTTAGAGAGTCACAGTTCTGACTGAGTGTTAACTCTTTCTGTGAAGAAATGAACCTTTGAATCATTTTATATGGCTTATAACATATATGAAATCTTCTGCGTATTTGATAGATTTCATTATGGGGATGACTCAGTCTAGGAGAGATTGATATTGGCTTTTGGTAAGATTTCACCTTTTGTAGTTTTACAAATTTAGCTTGATTTATTTTCTTTTCACGTTTCTCATGTTTTCTAACAGAATCCAGCAACTGCGCACATTTAAATAGAGAAACTTTTTGTGACGCAATAACTTGAGATACTGGATTTAAGAATTTGAATTTTTGTACAAAAGTGCTTATCATTTGTTGTAATTTTCCATTTTTGATGAGAGCTTTGTACAACCGTTCAAATATGGACATGAATGTATATTGCTATAGCAGAAGATGAGGTCCCTCACGTTCAAAGACCCCATCTATGCTATATAAGTCTGACGGTTACCTTAGGTCAAAAACAACAACTAAATGTTCCTTCCTTGTATCAATAGAAACTAACGTGTCCTTGCTAGTCATCAGAATGTGTCTGATTAAATGTTTCAACACAAGCATAGGCATCACGAGAACAGAAACCAGTTTTTGTTTGCACAGCTAAATTGTATGATCGGACCATATATGGTAAATCCGTTTCTGCCTCCAGGGTGTATATAAACCCTATGCTTTGTAATAAAGTTGGAGTCTTTTGACGCATACTACCTGTCTTGTGTCTTATTCTCTCTGGGCCTGTATACTAGAGGATAGAAGAACCAGAAAGCAGTGACGACAAGCTGGTGCCCGAACAGGGACCTGAGTTAATCTGCCCAGGGGTGCTCGACCGGTCCGAGACTTGGGACGAGCGAAGCTCTCTGTTGGTGATATATGCAGCGCTGAGGTAAGAATAACTGTTATATTCTACCTAAATTATATCACTACATAGAAGAGACTCCCTCACCCCCGAGCGGTCGGCTCCCAGGTAATTCACAGATTGTTGTCTGGCTCAGGTCCCTTTGAACCAGTAGAATCCCCTCAGATAAATTGTCAGTCCTGCCTTCTATCCTTTGGAAAAACTTAAGAATGACAGCATGGATCCGATGATTGTGTTGTGGGTATGTCTCGGGATCGGTGTTTTTGGTCTGTTTTTCTGGTTGGCGTATAAGTCCTGGAGGGCAAGTAGTGGCGTGGTTCAGAAATCTTTGTGGCCCATTGTCTAAGTGATTGAGGAGTCTACTCTGAGTGAGGAGAACCGGAAGAATGGGGAACCAAAATGGCAAAGAAGGCGTTACAGCCAAAGACTTAGTAGTACGCAGAGAAGGGAAACAGGCACTGATTGGAATTGACAAAATATTGTGTAAGGCGCGAATTAATGAAAATGGAGAGATAAACGGAGAGAAATGGAAATCCTTCTTTAACTCCTATCATGGATGGCTGAAAGATAAGGGTCTGTTGGAGACAGTGGATGTATGGATGAATGCATGCGCTCATTTTGAAGGAAGAATTGAAGAATTAGGAAACGGATGTTAGAGACTGACAAAAACCGGAATGACAGATTTTCCTCCCTAGCTGCCCCCGATGTCACTCCCACCCAGTACCAGAATTCCCAGGAACCCAATTGCTGGGTTTTCCCCAGATGTGGACAGCAGAATCCCTTGACTGTAGATATCTGTGTGGCATGCGGAGGACCAAGACCCCACCCAGCTAGACTATTCCCAATGAGGACGGTAGTTGTGCCAGGAGCACCGGATGCAGCAGCAGCAGCAGCAGTAGGGGACGCAGTTGTTCCAGGTCAAGAAGCCCGTACAATGTTAATGTATAGCCCATGGAGTCCCTCAGAACAATTGGCGTTGATTTCCCAGTTGCCAGATCCGTCCCAGTCCCCGATGGGTTTTGCCAGGATGATAAGAACCATACAGGATACGTATAATGCAACTAGGTTGGATTTACAAGGGGTAATTAAGGGAAAATTGGCAGATGAAGCCCGCTATGATAGGTTGACAGACGAAACGTACAAGCAGTATAACAATAGGACCGGACCCGAAGACGCAGAACCCAATAATGCAGCGGCCGGAGTACTGTTCACAACAGCATTAGTAAAAGCATGTAAAGACAGGCAGGGAGAAAGGCAGGTTACATTAGAAGACCGAGTTCAGGGTAAGGAAGAGGACCCCAAAGTCTACTTTTGGGCTCTAAGGAAGACTTGGTTGGAAATGGGGTTCATTCCTGAAAATAAGACTAGTGAGAGGGTATTAGCAAGTGCTTTCATGAACGGACCAAAGAAAGAGATTGCAGAAAAGGTAAAAGCAAGTAGACCAGAGTGGAGATCAGTGAAGGCAGAGGACTTGGCCAGGATAGCTCAGGGGGCACAGCATGACATAATGCAGGCAAAAAGAGGTGCCAGAATACATATAGTAGAGACGACCCCCAGAAACAACAGAGGCAGAGGACGGACTGCAGGAGGGGGACAGAGACTATGTTACGGATGTAGAAAGCCAGGACATTTTAGAAAGGACTGTAGGACTAACCCGTATCCAGATGCTCAGAGTACGGGTCCTCCAGCCAACCAAACAATGCCCCCATAGGATAAGGGTAGCTTGAACATGAACCCCCTCATCTCCTTACCCCCAACTCCCAGTTGTATAGTGCAGGTGAACCTACCAGGGGGACATGAAATCGATTTCCAAGTAGATACGGGGGCCGACAATTCAGTAATTACGCGAGGTGATTGGCCATACACTGACACTGATTTTTCACATCATGTCATTGCCACCTCTTTCAATTCCCCGTCTGTCCTGCTCCCTGTCACTAAAAAAATTCCCCTGCAAATTCAAGGAGCTACTGTACATAGCCAGCTCATGGTATCGCCCCGAGGCCAATGTAACCTTTTGGGAAACGATGTATTGTCTCAATTACAAGCACATATCAAATATCATCCTGATGGCACTGTCACCATGACCCCAGGTTTAAAACCAAGCACCCTTTGCAAAATTATGTCACTAGATATTGCCAGCATAGAAGAGACAAACGATTTTCCCCTGATATTGGAGCAGGCTGTACCCTACGACTTTTGGGCCTCAGATAACACTGATGTTGGTAGGTTAAGAGTTCAACCAGTAATGGTGAATCTAAAACCAGGAGCCATCTTGCCTCAACAGAAGCAGTATCCCCTTAGCTCGGCTCAGGAGAATGCCATAGCCCAGCAGGTCCAAAAATTACTACACAGGGGAGTCCTAGTCAAAACCCAGTACCCTTGCAACACTCCCCTGTTCCCAGTAAAGAAAAAGAGCGTGCAAGGACAACCAGCTGCATATAGAATGGTCCATGACCTCTGGTTGGTTAACAAAGCCACAGAACTTCTAACACCAGTTGTGCCCAACCCGCATACTCTTCTGTCACAGATACCTTCTAACTCTCTTTGTTTTTCAGTGGACGATTTGGCAAATGCATTTTTCAGTGTACCATTACATCCTGACTGCCAGTACCTGTTTGCTTTCACGTTCCAGGGCAGTCAATATACATGGACAGTGTTGCCACAGGGTGCCCAGAATTCACCCACAATGTACACTGCAAGTCTGCAGGAAATACTGGAGGGATGGTCTTAACCACATATTGTTGTTCTGCAATATGTCGATGACCTGCTCATTTGTGCCCCCTCCAGGAAACAATGTCATAGCGCAACTATATCACTTATGTTGTTTCTCTATCCGGTTCAAGCCGGTTCAATCCAGTTCAAACCGGTTCAATCTGGCTCAAACCGGTACTATCTGGTTCAATCTGGTTCAATCTGGCCTAGAGTAGTGTTGGGGTCCTGAGCAGAACTTCATCCTTACCTGAGAGAAGGAGATGCCTCAGCTCTAGGTGAGGTACAGTACCTCTGTGGCGCCACATACATAGCCTCCGGTCCCGGGTCTCATACCGGTGAATCCCCCGCACCGTGTCTGCAGTCACTCTGTATCACTTTTGACTGTACAACCCCTCTAATGATCACTGGTCCCACTTGCCAGAAATCAATCATCTAGCCATGGAAGTGTGGCGCCCAGCTGCGCTTGGTACCACAGATCCTTGAAGAGTGCATTGATGGAATCCTCCACAAGAGGCCCCCATAAACATTCACACATCTCCACCTTCCACCTCAGACCAGCAGAGGGAGCCCGTTAGGGATATAAATAGGGAAGGTGGAGCTAGGCAGTTCAGTCTAGCCAGAACAGAGTTCCTGCTCACAGTCAGAGAGGGACAGAGTTCTCAGTTCGGTTTTTGCAGAAGTCTGTCTGCAGAGGTAAGCCCAGTCTAGACTCAGTTGTAGCTCAGAATAGTGAGCTTAAGGTGTGACGGCGCCAAAAGATCGGTGAAGAGCGGCAAGCTGCCGTTAGTGTGAGTAGCCTAGTGAGGGGGCCCGAGTGTGGTCGAAGGTGAGTGGAAAGTGAGTAGCAGTGGGAGCAGAGGAGCTTACCCAGCTCACCCCGAAACATATACAGGACACCGGGTCCGAGCTTACCGGGATCTCTACGACCAAGTAAGGCATAACCGGAATCCCTGGGGAACTACAGGTCCCAGGTTCACCAGAGAGCTGATACGTTACAGAGCCAGGAGACACATAGACCCCGTAAGCTGGGAGCGTGCACTCCAAGAGAAGGCCCTACCACAACGGCAGCCGGTGCAGGACAGAGATAAAGTTAGGCCTAGCTTCAGGCAGGTCAGAAACTTACTACGCAGAGGCAAGAAACAGGAGGCCCTACATCCACTCATTGGGGAGGATCCTGATATGCACCCTTCACCCTACAGTGCTCCGGGATGTGCCTGGAAATTCCGCACAGAAAACTCAGTATACCCACAAGAGAAATTAACATGCTGCAAATTGGAAAAACGCACCTCAGGTCAATTTACACAGAGTAAAAAAGCAGCACAGTGGACATGAGATTTCTGTAAATCCCATACACTTTTCTGGTATTGTAAAACGCTGCTTTTTAGCCCCAGCGACAATACGCGATAAAAGCTCATCATGTGAATGTAGCCTATTTGTACTGAACTGAAGAATCATATCGCCAGGTGATGGTTACTGCAAATTGAACGCTGTAAATAAAAATAAAAAAAATATTGTGGAATTGCTCCTTTTTTTTCCATAGTTGGAATTTTTTTTTACCGCTTTCCAGTATATCATGATAAAATAGATGGCGTCATTCAAAAGTACAACTCATCCCACAAAAAAAACAACAAGCCCTCACATGGCTATGTCGACCGTAAAATAAAAGTTGTGGGTCTTGGAATAAGAGAAAGATAAATTGAAAGCGCACAAAAACAGTAAATAGTCTGTTCAGGAAGGGGTTAATCACAAAATGGTCTTATTTTTATTCCAGGGATGTGGCTAATTTAGAACATTCGTGAATATATTTGGATCCAGTAGGCCGATGATCTTCAATGCTACAAGTCCCAGCAGTTGCGAAGCAGCTGGATGGCAGTAGAACGCTAGCGCTGTGTGACCTGGAGAGTTCTTCAGTGTTCAGCAGCCTCCCTGCTGGTCCTGGACTCCATCTTTTATAACCAGTTGGATGTCTGTACATCCACATGTAGATGTTGAACTGTATATAGTATGTTCAAATTGTTATGGAGGCTGGAGGACTGACTTCAGTGCCATCCCTTGTGAGGTACAATGACGGGATAGAGAAATGGCCGTCTTCTGGGAGATGAGGCAGGTGAAGCCCAGAGGGTTGTCTAGGCCAAGGAAGTGTCTGGTGCTGATGGAGATATTTTTGTACCACCACGCCTAGTTGAGGGCGAGCTCATAAAAAGGAGGATTGCAAGAGGAGGTGTAGGCCAGAACCTGCTCAAATACAAGCAGCCTTCACCCCTCAGGTGGTAGTCTGGAGACTGACAGCTGTGAGGCAGAAGTCAGGAGACCTGATTTGCAGCTCTATGTGGAGCTGTGAAGGAGGTCCCAGCAGAAAGCGAATGAACCCTTACAGGGGAGCAGTACAGTTGCTCTACTTAGTGAGGGTATCTGATCTGGCAAGTAACCATTATTAGCCTGATATGATCATGTTGTGAATTAGGAAGCCCACTAGTGTCCCATGTGAGCCACCAGAAGTGTAATATCAGCTCTGTGGATTCTACTGGGTTGATAGTAGTCAGCTTGGTATCAGACCAGTGTTGCGTTTGTGCTGAAGCCTTGGGAAAGGCGGTAGTTCGGTCGTGTTTGGGATATAGGAAGATCCTTGTCTTAGTGGACCAGTGAGTTGGCTACAATGAGGGGGAAGTATTGGTGACCAAGAGGAATGTGGACATTCAAAGCTTTGGCATGGAAGCTGTTCAAGTGAGTACAAGACCTGAACTGTGGCAGATGGTGTTCCAGGTAATCCCTTTAAATATACTTAAAGATGGTGTCACAAGGGGGTCTTGGACCATGCATAGCAGCAGGGGAAGTGTATGATAAGTAAAGACACCCTGTGGCAATCACCAGACCTATTATTCCTTCTCAGCCACCCAGGGCCTCCAAGCCATGGCTCCATCTAGAAGTAGTCTACTCTGATACCTTGTCCAGTGGCATTCCTGATCTATAATTACCCTTCTGAACTAGCACCATATTTCATATATGCATGGATTTACCATTGAGTTGTGTCTTAAGAGCGATGTCCACTAGTGTACATTTAATTTTTCTTGTGTTTTTGGGGAAAATATTTGATCACTTGACCATGTACATCCCACCTAGCCATGGAGGTTGGCATCCAGTTTTTGAATGTAATGGCAGCCCCTCTCAATGAAGGCTGACCCTATGCAGTCACAGAAATATGTATAACTGGACATCACACCTAACAGAATATTGTGTCTCTGCAGCTCTTGGTTGTCCCCGGCCTACTATGAGGGGAAACACATTTAGAAAAGTGCCCTGCTACTGACCAGCCCAGGGGATGGGGATGACTCGGTACCCGGGCCTTTGCCTGGCCTTGGGGATGTCGCGGTGGTCGGCTCCCGGGCCTGTAACCTGGAGTCAGCTTTTAAAAGGGGATTATTTGTTAACTCTATGAAAGTTCGTGACGCCACCTGTGGTTTCTGGTGAGACTCACCAGCACTGCGGCAGTCCACTGAGGCCGGTGAAAAGGCAGCTCGATGGTATAGCTCCCCACAGGTGGAGCTAGGCCTCAGTGCAGCGTACAGAGAGGGGGATGCAGGACATGCGAGACCCAGCCGGTTCAGAGCAAGAACGGGGATGGACACGGTAGTCACTTCAGTACCTTTTACTGGTGGTAATTCAGCCACATCTCGGAGCACTGTAGGGTGAAGGGTGCATATCAGGATCCTCCCCAATGAGCGGGTGTAGGGCCTCCTGTTTCTTGCCTCTGCGTAGTAAGTTTCTGACCTGCCTGAATCTAGGCCTAACTTTATCTCTGTCCTGCAATGGCTGACGTTGTGGTAGGGCCTTCTCTTGGAGTGCACGCTCCCAGCTTACGGGGCCTATGTGTCTCCTGGCTCTGTTAAGTATCAGCTCTCTGGTGAACCTGGGATCTGTAGTTCTCCAGGGATTCCGGTTATGCATTACTGGGTCGTAGAGATCCCAGTAAGCTCGGACCCGGTGTCCGGTAAATGTTTCGTTGTGAGCTGGGTAAGCTCCTCTGCCCCCACTGCTACTCACTTTCCACTCACCTTCGGCCACACTCGGGCCCTCACTAGGCTACTCACACTAACGGCAGCTTGCCGCTCTTCATCGATCTTTTGGCGCCGGCACACCTTAAGCTCACTATTCTGAGCTACAACTGAGTCTAGACTGGGCTTACCTCTGCAGACAGACTTCTGCAAAAACCGAACTGAGAACTCTGTCCCTCTCTGACTGTGAGCAGGAACTCTGTTCTGGCTAGACTGAACTGCCTTGCTCCAACTTCCCTATTTATATCCCTAGCGGGCTCCCTCTGCTGGTCTGAGGTGGAAGGTGGAGATGTGTGAATGTTTATGGGGGCCTCTTGTGGAGGATTCCATCAATGCACTCTTCAAGGATCTGTGGTACCAAGCGCAGCTGGGCGCCACATTCCCTCCTAGCAAAGCTCAGCACTCCCGGGCTGAAGTACATTTTAAAACAACAATAGTAAACATTAACAATGCAATAACTCTTCCCTTTATGGGAGGCACATTTCTTAAACGTTGCATAATAACATAAACAGGTACAAAGCGTCCTCAGAATTCAAGTCTCTTGTGGTGAGGTTCCCAGACAGGATGTGCATCTCACAGGGTAAAGTACTTGGTGGTTTGAGGGACCTGTCCCAAACCCTCAACATAGGCCCTGGGGTGGCTGCAGGGCATGAAGATCCTGCGTTGGACCTCCATTAGAGCCACTCCAGACAGGTTTTACTTCTGAGGTCACCTAAAAGGGGCACTCCAGGGAGTGCAATTATATACAAGAAGCAGTTTTTGGGCTGCACACAGTCCTCAGCCACGAAGTTCTTAGATAAAATAAAGGAAGTCATTAAGCAAAGTGTCCATATCACTTGAACTGTTCAATAATAAAGCACAAAATAATATACATATGCATGAAAACACACAGAAATACAGTACAATAATACACAATACCCCAGGGGTAACTATCTACACTTTTCAGAGTTTAGCTATCTTACTGATTATATCTGACAGGGGGTTGACCTTTAGTACTACACGTGGATCTGCGTAGTACTGGAATGCATGAGGCACTAATAGGTGCTCTACCTCCCAATGTGTCAGTACTAGGTGTGGAGGGGCTACAAGGCTGCATTGACCTCTCTACTGGACTGACAAGTTCACCATTGGCTGGGCCTTCTTGCTCTTCTCCTACCGGGGATCCTTCGTCCGGGGATTCTTCTTGAGCTGGCTCCTCTTCAGCACTTACAGGCTCTTCTTGCTGTGGGTTGAAGGTGATTACAGGGATGATTACTGCTCCTCCTAGTTGGGGCCAATCTGCCGGGAATTCTCCTAAGTCAGTGTGGATTACTGCTTCTTTAGGCTCCTCTGGGATAACGAGAGGCACTTCCTCTTGGGGTTTTAGCAGATCTGGACACAACTTTAGGTGATCCCTGGATACTGTTGCAGTCGTCTTTCCTCCGTCTCTACTAATTATGCAGGTCTTCTTATTATCAAATCTTGAATTCAACACAGTGTAGGGTTCCCTCTCCCACTGGTCATCAAGTTTGTGGTTCCTTCTTTTCCTTTTTAGTACTACTTCACCAGGTGTGAAGGGTTCTGCTTGGGCACCTCTGTTGTTATGAGCTTCCTGGTTGTCCCTCACCCGAGTGAGACTGTCTTCAACACAGGCTTGTACTCTTCTGTACTGCTTCCTGTCTGGCCGTGTCCCAGTCCTCAGTGGTCACATCCGCTTCTGGTTCTACAACACCAAGCTCCAGGTCCATGGGCAGCTTTCCTGGCCTTCCTCGAATGATATATGCCGGAGTTCAGTTGGTGGAACTTACTGGTATGTGATTGTACAGATCTACTAGGTCATGTAGTAGGTCTGGCCACTGATTTCTCTCCTCAAGTGGTATGGTCTTTAGCAGGTCGATGATGATGTTATTCATCTTCTCACAGAGACCATTTGTTTGTGGGTGGTACGGTGTAGTTCTTATCTTCTTACACCCGTATAGATGGCAGAACTCCTTGAACAACTCAGCCTCAAAGGCCGAACCTTGGTCCGTCAGCACCTGCTCAGGATAACCATGGGGTCTACAGAAATACGCTTGGAATGTCTTTGCTGCTGTCTCTGCCGTCAAGTCTTTGATGGGGGCGACCACCACGAAACGTGAGTAGTGATCCACCATGGTCAGAGCATAAGAATACCCTGACCAGCTTGGGGACAGCTTGACATGGTCCAAAGCCACGATCTCCAGGGGTCGAGTCGTTTTGATGGGTTGCAGGGGTGCCTTCTGGCTGCTGTAGTCTTTTCTTCTGAGGTCACAGGGTCCACAGTCCAGACACCACCGCTCAATGGAGCTGCGCATCCCTACCCAGTAGAATCGACACTTCAGCAGGGTCTCTAGCTTTTTCCAGCCAAAGTGCCCCGACTGATCGTGGTAGGCCTCCAACACTATTTGGATGTCTGTCTTGGGGACCACTATCTGCCATACCATTTCATGGGTTTTTGGTTTGACGTACCTCGGCACAGCTTCTCACAGTAGATAAACAGCCGGCTTCTCTCATTCCACAGCTGCTTTGCTTGCAGAGACGCTTCTTTTTCCAGGGAGGAACCTTCTTGGGTTATCAGCTCCTTAATGCAGCTTACAACCGGGTCACTGTCCTGGGTCTCTTTCCAGCTGTGGTGAAGCAGGGGGTTTAACGTCTTTCCACGCTGCCTCCTGGAGGCTCGTTGCTCGTGGATCATCCCATTCCAGTGAAAGGCAGGTAGCTCAATCTCTTCCAGTCATCCACTTCTTCTTCTGTGTCTGACTGGTGAGGCATCCTAGACAGGGCATGGGCGTTGGCGTTCTTGCGGCCCACCCGGTATTTAATTGTAAATTGGTAGTTTGACAGCCGAGCCATCCATCGTTGTTCCAGTGCTCCTAGCTTAGCTGTTTCAAGATGGGTCAAGGGGTTGTTATCAGTGAAGGCACTGAACTTACTGGAGGCTAGGTAGTGCTTGAACCTTTCAGTGATGGCCCAGACCAAGGACAGGAACTTCAACTTAAAGCTGCTATAGTTCTCTGGGTTTCTCTCGGTCAGGCAGAGCTTCCTGCTTGCGTATGCAATCACTTTCTCTTGGCCATTCTGCTTCTGACTTAAGACAGCTCCCAGTCCTTCGTTGCAGGCATCAGTATACAGCAGGAACGGTTGGCTGTAGTGAGGGTAGGCTAGGATCTCATCTCCTGTCAGGATCTCCTTCATCTCCTGAAACGACTCGGCTTGCTCCTTACCCCAGTGGAATGGGGGATTTCTGCCTTTGGGGGACTGCCCTACCAGGAGGTCTTGCAGAGGAGCTGCTTTCTTGGTGTAGTCTTTTACAAACCTCCGGTAGTATCCTACTAGTCCCAAGAACTGACGCACCTCCTTGAGGTTCTTCGGCTCCGGCCACTTCTGGATGGCAGTGACCTTCTCCGGGTCTGGTGCTACCCCTTCCGGACTGACAATGTGTCCCAGGTACTGTACCTTTCTCTTGAGCAGGTGGCACTTTGAGGGCTTCAGCCTCATCCCGTACCGGGACAGTGACTCAAATACCTCTGCCAGGTACTTCAAGTGGTCCTCATACGTTTTGGAGTACACTATCACGTCATCCAGGTATAGTAACACAGTCTCGAAGTTGCGGTGTCCCAGGCAGCACTCCATCAATCTCTGGAACGTCCTGGGGGCATTGCAGAGTCCAAACGGCATACTGTTGAACTCGCAGAGTTCCATCAGGGTAGTGAAGGCTGTCTTCTCCTGATCCTCCTCAGCCACAGCTACTTGCCAGTACCCACTAGTGTGGTCAAGGGTGGAAAAGTAATTTGCAGACTTTAAGGCAGCCAGGGACTCCTCTATGCGTGGTAAAGGGTATGCATCTTTATGTGTAATGCGATTTACTTGTCGGTAATTTACACACATTCTCATGCTCCCGTCCTTTTTCCTAACTAGGACTTGGGGAGCTGCCCAGGGACTACAACTATCCCTTACTACCCCCGCCTTTCTCATGTCGTGCAACATTTCCTTAGCCTTCTGGTAGTGTGCTGGTGGTATAGGCCTGTAACTTTCTTTGATGGGTGGATGGTCACCTGTGGGGATATGGTGTTGAACCCCCTTAATCCTCCCGAAGTCAAGTGGATGTTTACTGAACACCTGCGCGTATTCTTGAATCACCCGGTGTACACCCTGTTTCTGATGGGCAGGAGTGGTGTCTGTCCCAACATGGAGCTGTTGACACCAACTTGCTCATACAATTTCACATGCCAAAAGATGAAGAAGAACAGAATCAAAAATATGACATTAAGTGGAGCACTTACAGGTATTCAAGGTGAAAGATACCAGCAAAGGCATCGTCTCGAATGACAGTAAATGAGATAGAATTCAGCAAGCTGAAAATGAAGACAGCAGGTTAGAAGCGAACCAGACTTTATGGTGCTCAGAATTAGTCAAGCAGAATTTATTGACTCCTCTTGCAAAGCACTGAGACTCCCGCTGTGTATAGATGGCGCCGTGCGGCCTCCCGCTGTGTATAGATGGCGCCGTGCGGCCTCCCGCTGTGTATAGATGGCGCCGTGCGGTCTCCCGCTGTGTATAGATGGCGCCGTGCGGCCTCCCACTGTGTATAGATAGCGCCGTATAGATGGCTACTGCGGCCTCCTGCTGAGTATACGTGTATAGATGGCTATGTGCGGCCTCCTGCTGAGTATAGATGCCGCACGGCGCTCCCCCCAGAGACAGCAGGAGGCCGCACAGCACCATCTATACTCAGCGGGAGACCGCACGTAGCCATCTATACACAGCAGGAGGCCGCATGGGGCCCCCCCCAGAGACAGCAGGAGGCCGCACAGCGCCATTTATACTCAGCGGGAGGCCGCACGTAGCCATCTATACACAGCGGGAGGCCGCACGGCGCCCCCCCCAGAGACAGCAGGAGGCCGCACAGCGCCATCTATACTCAGCGGGAGGCCGCACGTAGCCATCTATACACAGCGGGAGGCCGCACGGCGCCCCCCCAGAGACAGCAGGAGGCCGCACAGCGCCACCTATACTCAGCGGGAGGCCGCACGTAGCCATCTATACACAGCGGGAGGCCGCACGGCGCCCCCCCAGAGACAGCAGGAGGCCGCACAGCACCATCTATACTCAGCGGGAGGCCGCACATAGCCATCTATACACAGCGGGAGGCCGCACGGCGCCCCCCCCAGAGACAGCAGGAGGCCGCACAGCGCAATCTATACTCAGCGGGAGGCCGCACGTAGCCATCTATACACAGCGGGAGGCAGCACGGCGCCCCCCCCAGAGACAGCAGGAGGCCGCACAGCGCAATCTATACTCAGCGGGAGGCCGCACGTAGCCATCTATACACAGCGGGAGGCCGCACGTAGCCATCTGTACACAGCGGGGGGCCGCACGGCGCCCCCCCAGATACAGCAGGAGGCCGCACGGCGCCAACTATACTCAGCAGGAGGCCGCACGCAGTCACGCACACACACAAACATATACAGACATATACATACACGCTTAAACACATTTGAAACACAAAAATACATATAAACAGACATGACACAATGATATCTGCCCACACACACACACACATACAAACAGATATCACACAATGACACCTGCCCACACACACAAACAGACATCACACAATGACATCTGCCTACACACACACACACATACACACACAAACAGACATCACACAATGACATCTGCCTACACACACACACAAACAGACATCACAGAATGACATCTGCCCACAGACACACACACACAAACAGACATCACACAATGACATCTGCCCACACACACACACACAAACAGACATCACACAATGACATCTGCCCACACACACACACACACATCACACAATGACATCTGCCTACACACACAAACAGACATCACACAATGACATCTGCCCACACACACACAAACAGACATCACACAATGACATCTGCCCACACACACACACAGACATACACACACACAAACAGACATCACATAATGACATCTGCCCACACACACACACACACACACACACAAACAGACATCACACAATGACATCTGCCCACACACACACACACAAACAGACATCACACAATGACATCTACCCCCCCACACACACACATACAAACAGACATCACACAATGACATCTGCCCACACACACACGCACAAACATCACACAAACAGACATCACACAATGACATCTGCCCACACACACACACACACAGACATCACACAATGACATCTGCCCTCACACACACACACACATAAACAAACATCACACAATGACATCTGCCCACACACACACACAAACAGACATCACACAATGACATCTGCCCACACACACACACACGCAAACAGACATCACACAATGACATCTGCCCACACACACACACAAACAGACATCACACAATGACATCTGCCCACACACACACACACACACAGACATCACACAATGACATCTGCCCCCCCGCACACACACACAAACAGACATCACACAATGACATCTGACCACACACACACAAACAGACATCACACAATGACATCTGCCCACACACACACACAAACAGACATCACACAATGACATCTGCCCACACACACACAGACATCACACAATGACATATGCCCCCACACACACACAAACAGACATCACACAATGACATCTGCCTACACACACACACACACACACACAAACAGACATCACACAATGACATCTGCCCACACACACACACAAACAGACATCACACAATGACATCTGCCCACACACACACACACACACACAAACAGACATCACACAATGACATCTGCCCACACACACACACAAACAGACATCACACAATGACATCTACCCCCCCCCACACACACATACAAACAGACATCACACAATGACATCTGCCCACACACACACACACACAGAAATCACACAATGACATCTGCCCACACACACGCACACATCACACAATGACATATGCCCACACACACACAAACATCACACAATGACATCTACCCCCCCCACACAGACATCACACAATGACATCTGCCCACACACACACACACAGACATCACACAAACAGACATCACACAATGACATCTGCCCCCACACACGCACACATCACACAATGACATATGCCCACACACACACAAACATCACACAATGACATCTACCCCCCCACACACAGACATCACACAATGACATCTGCCTACACACACACACACAATGACATCTGCCCACACACACACACATCACACAAACAGACATCACACAATGACATCTGCCCACACACACACACACATCACACAATGACATCTGCCCACACACACACAAACAGACATCACACAATGACATCTACCCCCCCACACACACAGACATCACACAATGACATCTGCCCACACACACACACACACATCACACAAACAGACATCACACAATGACATCTGCCTACATACACACACACACACATACACATCACACAATGACATCTGCCCACACACACACACACAGACATACACAAACAAACAGACATCACACAATGACATCTGCCCACACACACACACACACACACACACACAGACATACACACACAAACAGACATCACACAATGACATCTGCCCACACACACACATACACAAACACACACACACATACACATACACACACACATACACATACACACACACACACACTCACTCACCATCCCCCGGCTCGGCTCCAGTCCTCCTGGCTCCTGCTCCTCTCCCGTGGTAAGTAGCAGTGCAGGCCGGGCGCGCACTGCTTGACGTCACAGCTAGGAGACACGGCCGCGCACAGGGCCGTGTCTCCTAGCAGTGACGCGGCCGGGCCAGCACAGGGAAGTTAACTGCTGCAGTCCTGGCCCGGCCGATGAAGAAGTAGCGGCGGCTGCTGCTGGGGGAGCGGTACGGGGCCCCCCCTCCCGGGCCCCGCCTCCCGCCACTGCTACCGGTATGTGCCGCGGCGGCCCGCACATATAATGAGGGCAATCCGGCATTAGACACCCCGCCCGGAGCCGCGGGCCCTCTGCAGGCTCGGGGCCCCGGGCGGTCGCCCGGATTGCCCTCATTATAATCCGCCTATGCCTATGTGACGCTACCGCTACATACATAGCCTCCGGTCCCGGGTCTCATACCGGTGAATCCCCCGCACCGTGTCTGCAGTCACTCTGTATCACTTATGACTGGACAACCCCTCTAACGACCAGTGGTCCCACTGGCCAGAAATCTATCATCTATCCATGGTAGCAGGGCACTTTTCTAAATGTGTTTCCCCTCATAGTAGGCCGGGGACAACCAAGAGCTGCAGAGACACAATATTCTGTTAGGTGTGATGTCCAGTTATACATATTTCTGTGACTGCATAGGGTCAGCCTTCATTGAGAGGGGCTGCCATTACATTCAAAAACTGGATGCCAACCTCCATGGCTAGGTGGGATGTACATGGTCAAGTGACCAAATATTTTCCCCAAAAACACAAGAAAAATTAAATGTACACTAGTGGACATCCCTCTTAAGACACAACTCAATGGTACATCCATGCATATATGAAATATGGTGCTAGTTCAGAAGGGTAATTATAGATCAGGAATGCCACTGGACAAGGTATCAGAGTAGACTACTTCTAGATGGAGCCATGGCTTGGAGGCCCTGGGTGGCTGAGAAGGAATAATAGGTCTGGTGATTGCCACAGGGTGTCTTTACTTATCATACACTTCCCCTGCTGCTATGCATGGTCCTAGACCCCCTTGTGACACCATCTTTAAGTATATTTAAAGGGATTGCCTTGAACACCATCTGCCACAGTTCAGGTCTTGTACTCACTTGGACAGCTTCCATGCCAAAGCTTTGAATATCCACATTCCTCTTGGTCACCAATACTTCCCCCTCATTGTAGCCAACTCACTGGTCCACTAAGACAAGGATCTTCCTATATCCCAAACACGACCGAACTACCGCCTTTCCCAGGGCTTCAGCACAAACGCAACACTGGTCTGATACCAAGCTGACTACTATCAACCCAGTAGAATCCACAGACCTGATCCTACACTTCTGGTGGCTCACATGGGAAACTAGTGGGCTTCCTAATTCACAACATGATCATATCAGGCTAATAATGGTTACTTGCCAGATCAGATACCCTCACTAAGTAGAGCAACTGTACTGCTCCCCTATAAGGGTTCATTCGCTTTCTGCTGGGACCTCCTTCACAGCTCCACATAGAGCTGCAAATCAGGTCTCCTGACTTCTGCCTCACAGCCATCAGTCTCCAGACTACCACCTGAGGGGTGAAGGCTGCTTGTATTAGAGCAGGTCCTGGCCTACACCTCCTCTCGCAATCCTCCTTTTTATGAGCTCGCCCTCATCTAAGCGTGGTGGTACAAAATATCTCCATCAGCACCAGACACTTCCTTGGCCTAGACAACCCTCTGGGCTTCACCTGCCTCATGTTCCAGAAGACGGCTATTTCGCTATCCAGTCATTGTACCTCACAAGGGATGGCACTAAAGTCAGTCCTCCAGCCTCCATAACAATTTGAACATACTATACACAGTTCAACATCTACATGTGGATGTACAGACATCCAAGTGGTTATAAAAGATGGAGTCCAGGACCAGCAGGGAGGCTGCTGAACACTGATGAACTCTCCAGGTCACACAGCGCTAGCGTTCTAATGCCATCCAGCTGCTCCATAACTGCTGGGACTTGTAGCATTGAAGATCATCGGCCTACTGGATCCAAATATATTCACGAATGTTCTAAATTAGCCACATCCCTTGAATAAAAATAAGACCAATTTGTGATTAACCCCATTCCTGAACAGACTATTTACTGTTTTTGTGCACTTTCAATTTATCTTTCTCTTATTCCAAGACCCACAACTTTTATTTTACTGTCGACATAGCCGTGTGAGGGCTTGTTTTTTTTTGTGGGATGAGTTGTACTTTGAATGACGCCATCTATTTTATCATGATATACTGGAAAGCGGTAAAAAAAAATTCCAACTGTGGAAAAAAATGGAGCAATTCCACAATAGTTTTTTTTTAATTTATTTACAGCGTTCAATTTGCAGTAACCATCACCTGGCGATATGATTCTTCAGTTCAGTACTATTAGGCTACATTCACATGATGAGCTTTTATCGCGTATTGTCGCTGCGGCTAAAAAGCAGCGTTTTACAATACCAGCAAAGTGTATGGGATTTACAGAAATCTCATGTCCACTGTGCTGCTTTTTAACTCTGTGTAAATTGACCTGAGGTGCGTTCTTCCAATTTGCAGCATGCTAATTTCTCTTGTGGGTATACTGAGTTTTCTGTGCGGAATTTCCACATCTAATGTAAAAACACGCACATGCATCTTTAGTGCTTTTACGTAGTGTAAACTCATCAAAACCGCATGCAGTCCGCATCTAAGAATGTCAATACCAGAAAGTTTAAAAAACAAAGCAGCTTTATTTAAAGCATGACACACCAAACAGAGACCAAAAACGCGTCAAAAACACAATGGAATAAAAATGCAGGTAAACTAAGGTCAAAAACTCAACAAACACTGATCATGAGAACGTAGCCTTACGGTGATACTGTGGCACCCTGCTACAACAGGTACCATAGCACCCAAGAGGGTGCATGGACGGACTTCTCCACAAGAGGCCCTCACTACAAACAGACACCTCCACCCTTCCACCTCATACCACCAGAGGGAGCCCTGTTAGGGATATATATATGGAGGGTGGAGCCAGGAAGATCAGTTTAGTGAGAGAATGTGCTGCCACTGAGAGCAGTGAAGATGCAGCACATCAGCTGCTGTATTGAGGGCCCCGTGTGCGGCCGAAGGCAAAGAGAAGAGAGAGGAATTGAGGGGGCAGAGTAGCATCAATAGGCTCACCAGAAGACCCAACCGGACACCGGGTCCGTGCCTATAGGGTCCTCTAAACCCAGTAGGGACTACCGGCATACTATGAGGCTTCCAGACCACTGGTCATCCTGAAGCTACCAGCAATAACAGAACTAGGAGCCACGAAGGCCCCGGCGTCCAGAGATAGTGGTTGCCAAAGAAAGTTCCTACTACCAAGCAGACAGGTGAGAGAGCAACACAACACAGAAGCTAGGCCAAGTTCCAGGCTGGCTAGAAGCTTAGAGAGAGGGAGACACAGATCAGGAGGCCTTATACCCTCTCACTGGGGAGAAGTCCTGAAGTGCACTCTTCCCAGCAAGTTCCCTGGACCATACCTGCCGTTACAACAGTAAAGGTACTGAAGTGTGGCACCCTGCTGCGCACAGGTACCACAGGACCCAGGGGGCATGAATGGACTTCTCCACAAGAGGCCCTCATTGCGTACAAACACCTCCACCCTTCCACCTCACACCACCAGAGGGAGCCCGTTAGGGATATATATATGGAGGGTGGAGCCTGGCAGCTGAGTTTAGACAGTTAGTTGTTAGTGAGTGTGCTGGCACTTAGACCAGTGAAGACGCAGCACGCTGGCTGCAGTGCTTAGGCGAGCCATGGCCTACAGCACGAGTTGAGTTCTGAGGGCCCCGAGTGTGGCCGAAGGCAAGAGGAGAAAGGAGAGAGGAGTTGAGGGGGCAGAAGAGCATCATAGGCTCACCCCGATATATAAACCGAACACCGGGTCCGCGCCTACAGGGTCCCTTTATACCCAGTAGGGATCACCGGCATTCCAGGAGGACTACAGTCCCTGGACGACCTGAAGCTAGACCCATTACAGGACCAGGAACCACAAGGCCCCAGCGTCCAGGGAGAGTGGTTACCAGCAGAAGGTCCTACTACCGAGTGACAGGTGAAGGAACAGCACGACACATAAGCTAGGCCCAGTTGCAGGCTGGCCAGGAGCATACAGAGAGGCAGACATGGACCAGGAGGCCTTATACCCGCTCACTGGGGAGAAGTCCTGAAGTGCACCCATGCTACTGATTACCCTGGACCGTACCTGACATCCGCACCAGTAAAGGTATTGAAGCGAATCCCCTTTGTCTGTCCTGCTGCACCATCCCGCCTGCACTACAAGTCCCAGCATCACCACCTACCAATCTGGTTCAAGCCAGTTCAATCTGGTTTAATCTGGTTGAAGCCAGTTCAATCTGGTTCAAGCAGGTTCAAACTGGTTCAAGCCAGTTCAATCCGGTTCAAACCGGTTCAATCTGGTTCAAGCCGATGCAATCTGGTTCAATCTGGTTCAATATGGTTCAAGCCGGTTCAATCTGGTTCAAACCCGTTCAATCTGGTTCAAGCCGGTTCAAGCCGGTTCAATCTGGTTCAATACGGTTCAAGTCAGTTCAAGACAGTTCAAGCCAGTTCAATCTGGCTCAAGCTGGTTCAATCTGGTTCAAACCGGTTCAATCTGGTACAATCTGGTTCAATCTGGTTGAAGCCGGTTCAATCTGGTTCAAGCCAGTTCAAACTGGTTCAAGCCAGTTCATTCTGGTTCAAACCTGTTCAATCTGGTTCAAGCCGGTTCAATCTGGTTCAAGCCGGTTCAATCTGGTTCAAACCCGTTCAATCTGGTTCAAGCCGGTTCAATCTGGTTCAATATGGTTCAAGCCGGTTCAAGACAGTTCAAGCCGGTTCAATCTGGCTCAAGCTGGTTCAATCTGGTTCAAACCGGTTCAATCTGGTTCAATCTGGTTTAATCTGGTTGAAGCCGGTTCAATCTGGTTCAAGCCGGTTCAATCTGGTTCAAGCCAGTTCAATCCGGTTCAAACCGGTTCAATCTGGTTCAATCTGGTTCAATCTGGTTCAAGCTGGTTCAATTTGGTTCAAACCCGTTCAATCTGGTTCAAGCCGGTTCAAGCCGGTTCAAGCCAGTTCAATCTGGTTCAAACCGGTTCAATACGGTTCAAGTCGATTCAAGACAGTTCAATCCGGTTCAATCTGGCTCAAGTTGGTTCAATCTGGTTCAAACTGGTTTAATCTGGTTCAAACCGGTTCAATCTGTTTTAAGCCGGTTCAATCTGGTTCAAACCGGTTCAATTCTCATTCTGATTCAATCTGGTTCAAGCCGGTTCATTCCTCAATCTGATTCAATCTGGTTCAACCCGTTTCAATCTGGTTCAAGCCGGTTCAATTTGGTTCAATCTGGTTCAAGCCGGTACAATCTGGTTCAAGGCGGTTCAATCTGGTTCAATCCTCAATCTGGTTCAAGCTGGTTCAATCAGGTTCAATCAGTTTCAATTCTCAATCTGGTTCAATCTGGTTCAAGCTGGTTCATGCCGGTTCAAGACGGTTTAATCTGGTTCAGTCCTCAATCTGGTTCAATCTAGTTCAATCCTCAAGCTGGTTCAATCTGGTTCAAGCCGGTTCAAGCCGACTCAATCCTCAATTTGGTTCAATCCGGTTCAATTTGGTTCAATCCTCAATCTGGTTCAATTTGGTTCAATCCTCAATCTGGTTCAATCTGGTTCAATCTAGATCAAGCTGGTTCAAGCCGGTTCAAGACTGTTCAATCTGGTTCAAGCCGGTTCAAGCTGGTACAATCTGGTTCAATCCTCAATCTGGTTCAAGCCGGTTCAAGCCGGTTCAATCTGGTTCAAGCCGGTTCAATCCTCAATCTGGTTCAAGCCAGTTCAAGCCGGTTAAATCCTCAATCTGGTTCAATCTGGTTCAAGCCAGTTCAAGCCGGTTCATGCCGGTTCAATCTGGTTCAATCCTCAATCTGGTTCAATCCTCAATCTCGTTCAATCTGGTTCAAGCCGGTTCAATCTGGTTCAATCCTCAATTTGGTTCAAGCCGGTTCAAGCTTTTCAATCTGGTTCAAGCCGGTTCAAGCCGGTTCAAGCCTCAATCTGGTTCAATCTGGTTCAAGTCGGTTCAAGCGGTTCAATCCTCAATCTGGTTCAAGCTGGTTCAATCTGGTTCACTCTGGCCTGGAGTAGTGTTGGGGTCCTGGGCAGTACTCCATCCTTACCTGAGAGAAGGAGATGCCACACCTCTAGGTGAGGTGCAGTACCTCTGTGGCGCCACATATGTGTCACCCTGACCTGGATGCCACAAGTGTAATTAAAGCTGTGTCTGAGAGCAAGGGGGAGGTTCTCTAGTCAGGGGAACATTAGCATGCAATGCCTCCTGTCTCAGGCCAGTAGGGGGAGCTGGCTGCCCCTATAAAAGCTGGTACTGAGGGCAGGGTTAGAGAGAACTGGACGACCTGCCTCAGCACTGAGAGGTGTCCCAGAGCAGGGACAGAAAGTTGCACTGCACCTAAGAGGAAGTGTGGCAGGAGGAGAGCCACAAGCCAGAGACAAGAGGCGAAGAGAGCCTGTCTTGGCAGAAAGAGGACTTAATCTACCAGACTTTGGTGTCTGAGGCTGGAAGGATTCCACATCCCTCAGCAGAGAACCAGTCCGCAAGGGACTGTACATTCCTTGGCCTAAGAAGCCTGGAGGCCCTGCCACAACCGAAGGGACCAGTAAAGCCGTACAAGGCTGGGAGCAGAAAGGAACCCAAGTCGCAGGCCATACAGGCGAGAAAACACGGAAAGCTCGGAAACGTGGGCTGTTACCCTATCAGGAGGAGATAGCTAGAAGGAGCGCAGAAAGCACGGTAGGCCTACACCCTCACCCTGACCAGGGCCAATTTCCCCGTTGCTCTCAGACATCCAGGTCCCCTCCTAGCTGGGACTGTTTGTGGGTCAGTTTGCCTGTTTAGTAAAGACACTGGACTGCAACTTGTTGTCTGTGTGCTCCTTGCTCCTCCAGCACTATCAGCACCGGGACTCTCACTACCATCACTCCCAACATCCACTACACTGCCCTGGGGCCGCACTCTTCCCGTGGGGAGTCACACCATCCCAGCTGCACATATCATCAGCCCCAGCGGTCTGCATGCAGCGGCGGTTCCTAATAACCGCAATCCACGGGTGGCGTAGTCGGACATAAACATCAGCACATAACGGACTACCACTGGCCTGACCACCCTGAGCCACGGAACCGGGTTGCCACTACTACTCCCATCGTTCCCCCACTGCCCGGATCCGAGTGCCCCACGGCCCAGGGGGCGAGTCAGCTTTGGTGTAGTCGGCAGGATTTCGTGCCCGCAACCACCGGGTACTGTGTGCCTGAAAAAGACTTTTGTAACTTACCTGTGGCGAAGTTTCCCGCAGTCCGGAGTCGTTTCCCGCCATCCGGAGCCGATTCCCGCCATCAGACGCCATCTTGGACCGTTTCCCGCCGTCTTCTGCCGTCTTCCCGCCATCCGCAGCTGTTTCCCGCCATCAGACGCCATCTTCAGGACGCCGCGCGGGAAGAACAGGGGCGTGGACGTCAAAACCGCGCGAGATCCGAAGCTCCACCCCACGCACCGACGCTGCGCAAGGTCCTGGAAGGGAGAGAGAGCGATGCTGACGTCATCAGGACGCGACGCCAGGTCCTCGTCCATAGCAGCAGCAGCGGAGCCGCGGCCTACAGAAGAGGATCGTCGGAAGGTAGGCCACGCTTAACTAGGGGGGAGGAAGATGTCGGACACAGAGGCGCCCACTACCACTAACGCAGCTGCAGCAGCGGTGATGCCCTTTTCCCTGCCCTACATCCCTGGAGCGGCCTGGCTGCCCAAATACTCAGGGGAGCCCCATGCCCTAACTGACTTCAAGGAAAGGCTATACAGTTTGTTCCACGTTTACCCCCTGACAGAGGAACAGAAGGTCAGCATACTAACAGGGCAGTTAACTGGCGCTGCCCAAAGGGAGGTAAAATCATGGCCCACTGAGGAGAAAAGGACTGTGAAGGGTATTCTGGCCCGGCTGCGGGGTACCTTTGACACACGTACCTCTGCTGAGATTAAAATGAGGTTCTATGGATGTAAGCAGCGGGCACAGGACAGCATCAGAGACTATGCCCTAAATCTGCAGGAAGCCTTGAGGGCTATTCAACAAACTGACCCTGGCAGCGTGCAGGAAACCGATAAGTTGCTAACAGAACAATTCATAGAGGGTCTGCTGTCTAGCGCCCACAGGGCCCAACTGCGCCTCATGTTCTTTCAGAACCCCGACCTGACCTTTGCCCAATTTAAGGACAGGGCCATAAGGGTGCTCCGTGAATCTGCAACCAGTGGCGCTATAAACCCCCGGCGCCCTGCTATCACCTACCACCAGGAGGCGGCGCCCTCCTCTATGGACCCCGTGGAGGCTGATGCACAGGCCCTGAACCAAGCCCCGTCGAAAGGCCTGCACCACCAAGTCCAGGAGCTGACCAGGAGCGTCGCGGCGTTGACCAGGACCGTCCAGGCGTTGCAAGTGGACCCGTCAAGACCCATCGAGCTGGCTTCAAGTCCGGAGGATGTCCCGTGGCGTCGACAGAGGAGGATCCCGTCGTTCCGAGGGAGGCCCACAGACCGCTACACAGAGGATGGACAGCCCATTTGCCGTCGATGCAACCAGCCCGGACACATTTCCAGGTACTGTAATTTAAACGGGTCCAACCTGGGGCAGAGGGCCAACCCCCAGGCATAAGATCACCAGGCCCTTACAATTGGCGTAATAAGTACATTGGGGGGCGCCCGGTTTTACCCGTGGTGCTGGACGGTATCCCCATGAGCGCCTTGCTGGATACTGGGTCGCAAGTAACCACAATCCCTTATGTACTTTTTAAGCAGTATTGGACTGATGCTGATATCACAAGGTATCCAGACAGTAACTTGAGCATCATCGCCAGTAATGGCTTACCCGTGCCGCAGATGGGGTTCAAGGAGATGACAATTAAAATTGGTAAAGTTGAACTGCCGGCACAGGGAGTGATTATTGTGGACATTGACCGTCATGAAAGTCACCCTAAAATAACTGTGGGTACTAACATAATTGAAAATTGTCTTTCAGAGGTAATTGTAATTCTACAACAGGTGGCGGTGAATGCTAGTTTCAGCCAACAGAGAGTCCTCAACAAGGAGATAAAAGCCCTGATGAGACGGCAGCAGTCTGGTGGTGAGATCGGTAGCGTAAGACTGAGTGACCCATTCCCCATTTCCATGCCTCCCAAAAGTGAAATGATGATCTGGTGTCGGACTGCAATCGGGTTGAGAGGTAGAGACTACCAAGCCATGGTAGAACCCGTGTACTCAGACAGCAGGCCCACCATTTTGACAGCCCGGGGGGTGGTTGATGTCCGTCATGGGAGGGTGCCCGTCCGCATCCTCAACATTGGGGAGAGGGAAGTACACTTACCCAGGTACGCTACACTCGCCAAACTGTTTGTTGTCGAACACCAAGCTATCAGGGCCGTGGAACCCTTGCCTCCATCTCCTCAGGCGGAGGGTAATGGCTCCCAGAAACAAAAGGAGGACTGGTGCCAGAAACTCCATGTGGGTGCTGACTCCACTCCCCTGCACCAAAAACAAGGAGTCTACCGGGTGGTACAGGAGTATGAGAGAGTCTTTAGTAAGCACCCGCTAGACTTCGGCAGAGTAAAGGGGATAGAACACCACATCCCCACAGGGAGCCACCCACCAATAAAAGAGAGACACAGACCTGTACCTCCTGCACATTATCAGAACGCAAAGGGGATGCTAAGAGAAATGAAGGAAGCTGGGGTCATTAGAGACAGCTGTAGCCCCTGGGCAGCCCCCTTGGTTCTGGTCAAAAAGAAAGACGGCACCATGAGAATGTGCGTCGACTATAGACAAATCAACCGTATCACTCACAAAGACGCATATCCGCTGCCTAGAATAGAGGAGTCTTTAGCCGCACTAAAATCAGCTAACTTCTTTTCTACTTTGGACCTTACTAGCGGGTACTGGCAGGTTCCTGTGGCAGAGGCTGACAAGGAGAAGACCGCCTTCACCACCCCGATGGGACTGAGTGAGTTCAACTGTATGCCTTTCGGGCTCTGCAACGCACCAGGGACCTTCCAGCGGCTGATGGAATGCTGCCTAGGGCACCGAAACTTCGAGACGGTCCTCCTTTACCTGGACGACGTGATCGTCTATTCGAAGACCTACGAGGACCATCTAAAGCACCTGGCCGAGGTGTTCGAAGCCCTGGCAGGCTATTGCCTGAAGGTGAAACCATCGAAGTGTCACCTGCTGAAACCAAAGGTCCAGTACCTAGGGCACGTGGTAAGTGCGGAAGGAGTGGCCCCCGACCCTGACAAGGTCACGGCAATCAAGAGCTGGCCAAGCCCCTCGAACATCAAAGAGGTGAGACAGTTTCTCGGGTTGGTAGGCTACTACCGAAGGTTCATCCCCGGGTTCACCAAGATGGCAGCTCCCATGCAAGACCTCCTGATCGGACAGTCTAAGTCCAGGAGTCAAAAGCCACCCTTCAAGTGGGATAAACCGGAAGAGGAGTCCTTCCGCCAGCTAAAGATGGCCCTCACAGGGGATGAGATCCTGGCCTACCCTGATTACGGCCAGCCTTTCATTCTCCACACAGATGCCAGTAATGTGGGACTGGGAGCCGTACTGTCCCAAAACCAACAGGGCAGAGAACGGGTGATCGCATACGCCAGTCGGAAGCTGAGGCCCACCGAGAGGAACCCGGAGAATTACAGCTCCTTCAAGCTAGAATTCTTGGCGGTGGTGTGGGCCGTGACGGAACGCTTCAAGCATTACCTGGCCTCCGCAAAGTTCACCGTGTACACGGACAACAACCCGTTGACACACCTGGACAATGCAAGACTGGGTGCCCTGGAACAGCGGTGGATGGCCCGTCTCTCCAACTATGACTTCGTGATCAAGTACCGGGCAGGCAAAACCAACGCCAATGCGGACGCCCTATCAAGAATGCCTCACTTACCTGAAGGTGACGAAGACCCAGAAGAGCTGGAGGAGGTAGAACTCCCCGCGTTTCACCGGTATGGAGCCGCTCAACACTCTCACCGCGTGAAGGAGGAGGATCTAACAACTGTGATGATGAATCCCCTACCTCACCACAGCTGGGCCGAGACCCAAGATAGTGACCCTGCAGTCCGCCTGGTGAAAGATCTGCTGACCCGGGAAGACGCACGCATAGATCCGGATGCTCCAGAGGAAGCCAAGCAGCTATGGAAAGAGAAGAGCAAGCTGTTCCTCTACGAAGGCAAGTTGTGCAGAAGGATTGTCAACCACCGGACGCACGAATTGACCTGGCAAGTCGTGGTCCCAAGGCGGGATGCAGCTATGGTCCTGGGAGCTTACCATGACAGAGCGGGACACTTCGGTTGGAAGAAACTGGAGTTCCTGCTAAGAGGAAGATTCTTTTGGGTCGGCATGAGAGGAGCAGTAGAAAAATGGTGCTGAGACTGTGGCCCTTGTCACCTGAGGAGAAAGGACTGCACCAGCCAGAAGACACCCTTGAGGCCCATCGTCACCACGCAGCCTCTTGAGCTGGTAGCTCTGGACCACGTCAAATTGTCTCCAAGCCGGTCTGGATACATCTATGCCCTGACAATCGTGGACCACTATTCCCGTTTTCTAGTGGTGGTCCCGGTAAAGGACTTGACAGCCCAAACAGCGGCCAGAGCCTTCCAGCAATATTTCTGCCGTCCACACGGGTATCCGGAACAGGTCCTGACAGACCAGGGTCCAGCGTTCGAGGCTGAAATCTTCCAGGAGTTCTGCAACCTCTATGGCTGTAAGAAAATACGGACAACGCCTTACCACCCCCAAACCAACGGGATGTGTGAGAAGATGAACAATATAGTCATTGATCTCCTGAAGACATTGCCCCTGGAGGAACGCAGCCTGTGGCCAGAAAAATTGCCGGACCTGGTAGACATGTACAACAACATCCCGGTGAACGCTACAAACTGCACCCCGGCTTACCTGATGCGAGCTAGACCAGGTAAGCTGCCCATAGACCTGGAGATGGGAGTCCTAATACCTGAGGACACCTCCCCGGATGCGGACTGGGATACGGAAAGGCAACTGCAGTACAAGAAGGTACAGGAAAGTGTGGAGAAGAGCCTGGCCCAGGCGAGAGAGAGGCAAGAAAAACTCTTCAACCAACACGCCCCTGCTGGTCCCCTAGAACCTGGTGAGCAAGTCCTAAAGCAAAAAAGAAGGCTACATAAGTTGGACGACCAGTGGGAAAGGGAACCCTACACCGTACTGCAGTCTGACCACAACAACCCAAAGGTGTGCGTGATCACCAAGGACGGAGGAGAAACCACTAGCACCGTCTCCAGAGACCATCTCAAAAGATGCCCCGAGCAACTCCGTAGTGCAGAAGAGGATCAGAGTGACCTTGAACCCGCAGAGGACAAGGAAGAAATGATCAGCACCGTTCTCGGAGAGTTCCCTCAGTCCTGGACTCGCATAAATGATGCCATAGTGGTACCCGTCCTGCATTTCCTGCAACCGGCACAGAAACAACCAACACCAGAGCCGGAAGGTGAAGAGGAGCAAGCAGTTCCAGAGGCAGAAGAGCCTGTTCCAGCAGCCCAGGAGGATCAACCCTCTGCTGACAGTGAGCCTGCCATGCCTGCGGTAAGCCAAAGGACCCGCAGACAGCTGCCTGCCCTACCTGTACACCCAGCTGGTAGCTGTACCCCTAACGCTAGTGGGGAAAGCCAAGTCAGTCCACCACCAGACAGTGGGTTAAGGAGGTCAACCAGGAGCACAAAGGGGCAGATACCCGCTCGCTGGAGAATATAGAGTGTACTAAGATTGTAAATAACCCTGTTGCCAAATGTTGAAATGTTTGCCAAGTTACCTGCATGTTTATTAATAGTGTGTTTCAGTTTCTTGCAGCTACCGTAAGGACTCACAGGTTATGGACTTTTTATAACCGGGACCTTGTATGGACTGCATTCTGAGCCTAACCTAGGAATGAACTAAGACTGTAAAGGACTTGGGGTAGGACAGACCCCCACCTGGTTAAGGCTCCCCGTTGTGCTGGTGATATGGACACCTGGTCACAGACCACACTGTGACCTAAAGAACTCAATTTGTGCGTCGTTTGTCCATTAATGTTTTATTGTCATGTATATTATCCTTGTTTATTGTTTAGTCCCGGAGTACTAAATTTCACTAGGGGGGAATGTGTCACCCTGACCTGGATGCCACAAGTGTAATTAAAGCTGTGTCTGAGAGCAAGGGGGAGGTTCTCTAGTCAGGGGAACATTAGCATGCAATGCCTCCTGTCTCAGGCCAGTAGGGGGAGCTGGCTGCCTCTATAAAAGCTGGTACTGAGGGCAGGGTTAGAGAGAACTGGACGACCTGCCTCAGCACTGAGAGGTGTCCCAGAGCAGGGACAGAAAGTTGCACTGCACCTAAGAGGAAGTGTGGCAGGAGGAGAGCCACAAGCCAGAGACAAGAGGCGAAGAGAGCCTGTCTTGGCAGAAAGAGGACTTAATCTACCAGACTTTGGTGTCTGAGGCTGGAAGGATTCCACATCCCTCAGCAGAGAACCAGTCCGCAAGGGACTGTACATTCCTTGGCCTAAGAAGCCTGGAGGCCCTGCCACAACCGAAGGGACCAGTAAAGCCGTACAAGGCTGGGAGCAGAAAGGAACCCACGTCGCAGGCCATACAGGCGAGAAAACACGGAAAGCTCGGAAACGTGGGCTGCTACCCTATCAGGAGGAGATAGCTAGAAGGAGCGCAGAAAGCACGGTAGGCCTACACCCTCACCCTGACCAGGGCCAATTTCCCCGTTGCTCTCAGACATCCAGGTCCCCTCCTAGCTGGGACTGTTTGTGGGTCAGTTTGCCTGTTTAGTAAAGACCCTGGACTGCAACTTGTTGTCTGTGTGCTCCTTGCTCCTCCAGCACTATCAGCACCGGGACTCTCACTACCATCACTCCCAACATCCACTACACTGCCCTGGGGCCGCACTCTTCCCGTGGGGAGTCACACCATCCCAGCTGCACATATCATCAGCCCCAGCGGTCTGCATGCAGCGGCAGTTCCTAATAACCGCAATCCACGGGTGGCGTAGTCGGACATAAACATCAGCACATAACGGACTACCACTGGCCTGACCACCCTGAGCCACGGAACCGGGTTGCCACTACTACTCCCATCGTTCCCCCACTGCCCGGATCCGAGTGCCCCACGGCCCAGGGGGCGAGTCACATACATAGCCTCCGGTCCCGGGTCTCATACCGGTGTATCCCCGGCACCGTGTCTGCAGTCACTTTGTATCATTTATGACTGAACAACCCCTCTAATGACCAGGGGTCGAACTTGCCAGAAATCAATCATCTATCCATGGTAGCAGGGCACTTTTCTAAATGTGTTTCCCCTCATAGTAGGCCGGGGACAACCAAGAGCTGCAGGGACACAATATTCTGTTAGGTGTGATGTCCAGTTATACATATTTCTGTGACTGCATAGGGTCAGCCTTCATTGAGAGGGGCTGCCATTACATTCAAAAACTGGATGCCAACCTCCATGGCTAGGTGGGATGTACATGGTCAAGTAACCAAATATTTTCCCCCAAAAAACAAGAAAAATTAAATGTACACTAGTGGACATCCCTCTTAAGACACAACTCAATGGTACATATGAAATATGGTGCTAGTTCAGAAGGGTAATTGTAGCGCCCCGAGGGTTCGGCCGCTACAGGGGTATTGGTGTGATATTCCTCTCCCGGGTAAGGATGGAGTATGGACCAGGGCTCAGTTAGCTGCATGCATCACACACACCCCATTTCCGGGGGACAGCTCAACGGTGCTCCCATTTATACAGTAATGCAGGCACGACAGACCATGTCCCTGACTGGAGTGGGGAGGGGGGAGGAAAACCCAGTGATGTAGGAGCAGAAGGGGACGGTTTCTGAGCATAGGTAGGAGCTCATTGGGTGCTGGTCACCTGAGCTCACACTCAGAGGGGAGGTATAAAAGGTGGGCACCATCTTAGGACAGGAGTGAGTTCAGTCAGACAGTCAGAGAGAGGAGAAGACGGGGAGCGGAGGCTCTGTAGGAGCTCTGCTCGAAGGCAGGCCTAGGGTGAAGGCCGGAGCCTGGGAGGAGAAGGAGAAGTAGGCCTGAAGAAGAGGCTGAGGGAAGGAGGAGAAGAAGGAACAGGAAAGGAGGAGGAGTGACAGAGATACAGAAGGGCTCAGAAACAAGAAGGCAGAAGGGACCCTAAGGACCCAGGAAATCGGGTGACGGGTCAGGCAAGAAAAGGGTACCGGATCCCAAATTGGTGGAGGTAAATTATCCCTCAGCCAAAAACCGGAGGTCGTGATCATCACTTGGTGCGACCCCCTGCTAAACCTTGCTAGGAAGGCACCATATAGGATAGCGGGAAACAGGGCCCACGTTTACCCGCATAGATCCGCGGCAGATGGACAAAAGCTTGGTCACTGGTGAGGCACGAGCCAGAGGAAGGATAGAAGGGAGTCCTGTGCCATACTCCTGAATTGCCTGAGGGTTGACCGAGCCCCCCCACCTGGTGGACGCAGCACGGCTTGGGCAGTCACTACCTGTACAGAAGTGGCTTGGAGTATACAAACTGTGAGTAAAAGACCCTGGACTGCAACACGTTGTCTTTGTACTTCTTACTTCGCCAGCACTAACGGTACTGGGACTCCCTGCATCATCACTCCCACCATCTACACCTCGCTGCCCTGAGGCTACACTCCTCCCGTGGGGAGCCGTACTATTCCCTGCTGCACCCACAACACCAGCCTCAGCGGTCTGCACTGCAGCGGCGGTTAGCCCTGACCGCAATCCACGGGTGGCGTAGTCGGACATTGCAAAGCACATAGTGGACTACCACTGGTCTGACCACGCTGAGCCACGGGACCGAGTCGCCACTACTACTCCCAGCATTGCCCTGAAGCCCGGTCCCGAGTGCCCCACGGCCCAGGGGGCGAGTCAGCTTTGGCGTAGTCAGCAGGATCGTGACGAACCCTCCACAAACGGGTATTGCGCGCCTGAAAAGAGACTGTTTCACTGTATTAAAAATGGTGCCCGTCCCAGAAGAACGGACGCCATAATGTGCGCGCCAAAAGACAACAGGAAGCCACCTCCCATCGTGGGCCAGGTCGCAGAATGGCGCCAAAGAAGGAGCCCACCCCCAACAGCCATGAGTGCGGCTGTGGAGATGTCCATCAAGGTGTGGGGGCTGCCCCTGAAAGTGATTGTCAGCAGATTGCCCCAAGACCACCCCAATGGGGGCGGAAAGAGAAGAAAACTGCGGGGCTGGGTGTGGTTTGGATCCGTCTCACCGGACCACACCCAGAGATGGAGAGAGGAGCCTGCTCCACTACTTTGGCGAGGGCCCTGCTACAGGCCGAACCACCATGCAGCTTCACGGAGCTGCTAGCACAGCTCCCCAAGGAAGACCCGGAGTATGTGCGGGCTGCGCTGGAGGAGTTGGACAGGAGGATGGTCCGGGCGCAACGGGACGTGATTGCTGGGTGGAAGGAAGAGATGGCCCGGCGGACCGTGACCCAGCAGCAGGAGGCATCGCCACCACCCAGCAGCACGCCTGCCTCCGGGGGCGGTGAGAGTGGATTGGAGGCTGAGGACGACGCCGCGGAGGAGGCCATAGCCGCAGAGGCAGGTAACGGGGAAGTCCTTACCCCGAGTCCAGGGGCCGCAACCCTGTCCTTGTCTCCCGTCACGGCACCCGAAGCCCCAGGAGCCGTAGCTGCCGCCACACCTCCCCCACTATCAACTAGGTCCCAGGCCGTAGACGCCGCCGTCGAGCCCACCCCCCCGCGCCGTGCCCTTTAACCCCGGGCGCGACCGGAAGCTGACCACCGCAGGCCTGGTCACAAGGCCTAGTGCCCCAGGGCGCCGCTGCCCCGCCAGCGCCCCCTGCCTCTGCTGTGCCACCCCCGGGTGCGACTAGAAGAAGACCGCCGCAGGCCTGGTTGCAAGGCCTAGTGCCCCCGGGCGCCGCTGCCCCGTCAGCGCCCTCTGCCTCTGCCGTACCACCCCTGGGCGCGGATCTGTTCGCCCAGCACACTGGTTCGGATGGGCTCCCTTTCATATGGCCCCCCGGATATGTTAACCCCTGCCTACGGAGAGGCCTGTCTTCGGAGGCCAGAGTCCCACCTGAACCCCTGATACCTGCTCCGGAGCCCATGGAAGTCTCCCAGCCCCCGCTTGAAGACGCCCAGTTTGAGTGGGACCTGACCGGAGAAAATCTAATGGAGTTCACCCAGGAGACACGGGCAGACGCAGCCCGCCGACGGGAGTCCTGTCGCCAACAGTTGGCGATGTTCGAGAGGGAGCAGCGGGAACGGCGTGTCCGGCAAGAGCAGCTACAGGCCCGAAGTGCAGAACAAAAGATGCGAACCCGGCGAGACCCCCGAGCTGCCCGCGGTCCCCGAGCCACCGGGACTGTCATAAAATTTCAAATGGAGCACGGCTGGGGATTCATCAGGGATCCGGACACGATCAGTGGTAAATCCATGCATATATGAAATATGGTGCTAGTTCAGAAGGGTAATTATAGATCAGGAATGCCACTGGACAAAGTATCAGAGTAGACTACTTCTAGATGGAGCCATGGCTTGGAGGCCCTGGGTGGCTGAGAAGGAATAATAGGTCTGGTGATTGCCACAGGGTGTCTTTACTTATCATACACTTCCCCTGCTGCTATGCATGGTCCAAAACCCCCTTGTGACACCATCTTTAAGTATATTTAAAGGGATTGCCTTGAACACAATCTGCCACAGTTCAGGTCTTGTACTCACTTGGACAGCTTCCATGCCAAAGCTTTGAATGTCCATATTCTTCTTGGTCACCAATACTTCCCCCTCATTGTAGCCAACTCACTGGTCCACTAAGACAAGGATCTTCCTATATCCCAAACACGACCGAACTACCGCCTTTCCCAAGGCTTCAGCACAAACGCAACACTGGTCTGATACCAAGCTGACTACTATCAACCCAGCAGAATCCACAGAGCTGATCCTACACTTCTGGTGGCTCACATGGGACACTAGTGGGCTTCCTAATTCACAACATGATCATATCAGGCTAATAATGGTTACTTGCCAGATCAGATACCCTCACTAAGTAGAGCAACTGTACTGCTCCCCTGTAAGGGTTCATTCGCTTTCTGCTGGGACCTACTTCACAGCTCCACATAGACCTGCAAATCAGGTCTCCTGACTTCGGCCTCACAGCCGTCAGTCTCCAGACTACCACCTGAGGGGTGAAGGCTGCTTGTATTAGAGCAGGTCCTGGCCTACACCTCCTCTCGCAATCCTCTTTTTTATGAGCTCGCCCTCATCTAAGTGACGCGCCCCCTGGGCCGTGTGTGGGGGAGAATACCCGGAGCCGGGTCTCTGTGTAATGCTGGGGGTTTGTAGTCTCCGTGGCGGTGACCCAGTCCCGTGGCTCAGGGTGGTCAAACCAGTGGCGGATCTGTTTATTTGGTTTTTAATGTTTAAATGTCCAACTACGCCACCCGTGGATTGCGGTCACTGAGAACCGCCGCTGCGGGGCAGACCGCTGAGGTTGATGTTGGGTTTGCAGCAGAGCATAGTATAACTCCCCACTGGAGGAGTATAGCCTCAAGTCAGCGTGTGTATATGGTGAGGGTTGTGGTGCATGGGCGCAGCAGAAATGACTCAGAGTCCGTGCAGTGCAGTTCAGGGTCTTTACTGTTGGTAATGAAGAAGGCCCTGCCGGGAGTACTGGCTAAAATTAGAGGTCTGGTCAGTCTGTGAGTGAACAAGAGTCCTCCTGGCCAGATGGAGGTGTAGGCCTTCCCGTCTAACTGCACTCTTCCTGGCTACCTTGCTGTAGTCGTGTAGTAGCCCACATCCCTGAGTGTACCGTGTGGTGCTCACCCGTATGGCTGGTGACTTGGGGCCTTTAGTACCTTCCGCTCCTCGATGGCTGTGCCGGTCCCTTGCGTGTGACTGAGCCTCCGGGCTTTCTATGGCCAGAGGACCTGAAATCTCCTGCCAGGTGGTTTCTGCTGCTGGATGTGGATATCCTCACCGCCTCGGACTCCGGTGTCCGGTTCTCTGCGTCTTCGGCCAGGACGACCTCTGCTAGCTCCAGTCTCTGGCCTTCAGCTCCTGTCTCCTACAGAGCTTCTTGCTGCTCCTCTGTCCCTTCCTCTGGAACTAACTAACTAACCCCGCCCCAGATCCAGTTTATAAAGGGCAGGTTCCTCCCCTCCCTGGACTGGGGCAGGAGGCGTTGCATGCAATAGTGCTCCTGGCCAGGAAAACCTATGCTCGCTCTCAGACATGGTTATTCTGCCACTGCAGTCAACTCCTGGGGTGCCACATAAGCGTGGTGGTACAAAATATCTCCATCAGCACCAGACACTTCCTTGGCCTAGACAACCCTCTGGGCTTCATCTGCCTCATCTCCCAGAAGACTGCCATTTCTCTATCCGGTCATTGTACCTCACAAGGGATGGCACTGAAGTCAGTCCTCCAGCCTCCATAACAATTTGAACATACTATACACAGTTCAACATCTACATGTGGATGTACAGACATCCAAGTTGTTATAAAAGATGGAGTCCAGGACCAGCAGGGAGGCTGCTGAACACTGAAGAACTCTCCAGGTCACACAGCGCTAGCGTTCTACTGCCATCCAGCTGCTCCACAACTGCTGGGACTTGTAGCATTGAAGATCATCGGCCTACTGGATCCAAATATATTCACGAATGTTCTAAATTAGCCACATCCCTTGAATAAAAATAAGACCATTTTGTGATTAACCCCATTCCTGAACAGACTATTTAATGTTTTTGTGCACTTTCAATTTATCTTTCTCTTATTCCAAGACCCACAACTTTTATTTTACGGTCGACATAGCCGTGTGAGGGCTTGTTTTTTTTTGTGGGATGAGTTGTACTATTGAATGACGCTATCTATTTCATCATGATATACTGGAAAGCAGAAAAAAAAAATTCCAACTGTGGAAAAAAAGGAGCAATTCCACAATAGTTTTTTATTTTTTTATTTACACCATTCAATTTGCAATAATCATCACCTGGCGATATGATTCTTCAGTGCAGTACAATTAGGCTACATTCACATGATGAGCTTTTATCGTGTATTGTCGCTGCGGCTAAAAAGCAGCGTTTTATAATACCAGCAAAGTGTATAGGATTTACAGAAATCTCATGTCCACTGTGCTGCTTTTTTACTCTGTGTAAATTGACCTGAGGTGAGTTTTTCCAATTTGCAGCATGTTAATTTCTCTTGTGGGTATACTGAGTTTTCTGTGCGGAATTTCCACATCTAATGTAAAAACACGCAAATGCGTCTTTAGTGCTTTTACGTAGTGTAAACTCATCAAAATCGCATGCAGTCGGCATCTAAGAATGTCAATACCAGAAAGTTTAAAAAACAAAGCAGCTTTATTTAAAGCATGACACACCAAACAGGGACCAAAAACGCGTCAAAAACACAATGACTTAAAAATGCAGGTAAACTAAGGTCAAAAACTCAACAAACACTTATCATGAGAACGTAGCCTTACGGTGATACTGTGGCACCCTGCTACAACAGGTACCACAGGAGCCAAAAGGATGCATGGACGGACTTCTCCACAAGAGGCCCTCACTACAAACAGACACCTCCACCCTTCCACCTCATACCACCAGAGGGAGCCCTGTTAGGTTTATATATATGGAGGGTGGAGCCAGGAAGATCAGTTTAGTGAGAGAATGTGCTGCCACTGAGAGCAGTGAAGACGCAGCACATCAGCTGCTGCATTGAGGGCCCCGAGTGTGACCGGAGGCAAAGAGGAGAGGAGAGAGGAATTGAGGGGGGCAGAGGAGCATCATAGGCTCACCCCAAGACACAAACCGGAAACCAGGTCCGCGCCTATATGGTCCTCTATACCCATTAGGGACTACCGGCATACCAGGAGGCTTCCAGACCCCTGGTTATCCTGAAGCTACCAGCAATAACAGGACTAGGAACCACGAAGGCCCCGGCGTCCAGGGATAGTGGTTGCCAAAGAAAGGTCCTACTACCAAGCGGTCAGGTGAGAGAGCAACACAGCACAGAAGCTAGGCCAAGTTCCAGGCTGGCTAGAAGCTTAGAGAGAGGGAGACACGGATCAGGAGGCCTTCTACCCGCTCACTGGGGAGAAGTCCTGAAGTGCACCTTTCCTAGCAAGTACCCTGGACCATACCTGCTGTTACACCAGTAAAGGTACTGAAGTGTGGCACCCTGCTGCACACAGGTACCACTGCACCCAGGGGGCATGGACGGACTTCTCCACAAAAAGGCCTCATTACATTCAAACACCTCCACCCTTCCACCTCACACCACCAGAGGGAGCCCGTTAGGGATATACATATGGAGGGTGGAACCAGGCAGCTGAGTTTAGTCAGTTAGTTGTTAGTGAGTGTGCTGGCACTTAGACCAGTGAAGACCCAGCACGCTAGCTGCAGTGCTTAGGCGAGCCAAGGCCTACAGCACGAGTTGAGTTCTGAGGGCCCCGAGTGTGGCCGAAGGCAAGAGGAGAATGGAGAGAGGAGTTGAGGGGGCAGAAGAGCATCATAGGCATACCCCAATACATAAACCAGACACCGGGTCCGCGCCTACAGGGTCCCTTTATATCCAGTAGGGATCACCAGCATTCCAGGAGGACTACAAGTCCCTGGACGACCTGAAGCTAGACCCATTACAGGACCAGGATCCACAAGACCCCAGCGTCCAGAGAGAGTGGTTACCAGCAGAAGGTCCTACTACAGAGCGACAGGTGAAGGAACAGCATAACACATATGCTAGGCCCAGTTGCAGGCTGGCCAGGAGCATACAGAGAGTCAGACACGGACCAGGAGGCCTTATAATCACTCACTGGGGAGCAGTCCTGAAGTGCACCCATCCTACTGAGTACCCTGGACCGTACCTGACATCCGCACCAGTAAAGGTATTGAAGCGAATCCCCTGTCTCCGTCAGTTACTCCTGCTGCGCCATCCCGCCTGCACTACAAGCCCCAGCATCACCACCTACCAATCTGGTTCAATCTGGTTCAAGCCGGTTCAATCCAGTTCAATCTGGTTCAAGCCGGTTCAAGCCGGTTCAATCTGATTCAAGCCGGCTCAAGACGGTTCAATCTGGTTCAAGCCAGTTCAATCTGGTTCAAGCCAGTTCAAACCGGTACAATCTGGTTCAAGCCGGTTCAATCCGGTACAATCCAGTTCAATCTGGTTCAAGCCGGTTCAAACCTGGTCAATCTGGTTCAAACCGGTTCAAGCCGGTTCAATCTGACTCAAACCGGTTCAATCTGGTTCAAACCCGTTCAATCTGGTTCAAACCGGTTCAATCTGGTTCAAACCCGTTCAATCTGGTTCAAACCGGTTCAAACCGGATCTAACCGGTTCAATCTAGCTCAATCTGGTTCAAACCGGTTCAGTCTGGTTCAAACCGGTTCAAACCGGTTCTATCCGGTTTAATCCATTTCAATCTGTTTCAATCCTTACCTGAGAGAAGGAGATGCCACACCTCTAGGTGAGGTGCAGTACCTCTGTCGCGCCACATACATAGACTCCGGTCCCGGGACTCATACCGGTGAATCCCCTGTGTCTGCAGTCACTCTGTACCACAACCAACAACCACATCTTCTCGCTCCCACTTCTTGACCGAATTACTAGGGAAGCACAGAACAACACCAGTATTGCGAACTGATCAGTGTGAACAGGTTATTAATTGGATAGCAGATAATACTTCCAGTTACCTGGGCACCACCACCTCTGGTCTGTCTTCCACACGGTCAACTCTTAGTAGCCGTGAGCCTCAACCGCATACTCCTCCTCACCCTGATGCTCCTTCCTCCCACCATGCCGAGTGTCGTCAGACAGCAACTGATCCCACACTTGGACACTCTGAAGAGCTGTTCACTGGTCCATTTCCATATTTGTGCCCCTCGCCTGCTCCGCTTGAAGTGGTGGAAGAGGAGATCCCATGTAGCGATGCAGAAAATATTTGAACAGGCACGGCCACAGGAAGTCGACGTTGGCAATTTGTCACAAGAGGTGGAGGATGACGAGACACAATTGCCAGGAAGTGAAGAGGAGCATCGTCGTGCGCAAGTGGAAGAGGAGGAGGTGGTGGATGATCTAGTAACTGACCCAACGTGGCAGGAGGACATGCAGAGTGAGGCCAGCAGCACACAGGGGGAGGGAGGCAGAGTACCCCAACAGGCAGGAAGAAGCAGTGTGGTGGCCGCAGACAGAAGGCGGGCAACCGTTCCCTGTAACACCAACACGAGGGACGTTGCCAGTACAAGCGGTAGGTCTTCCAGAGCCTGGAATTTTTTTAAAGACTCTGCTGATAACCCCAAAAAGGCCATTTGTACCACCTGCCATGCCAGCATCAGCAGGGGTGACAAAACTACCAGCCTGACCACCACCAGCATGATCAGGCACATGGCATCAAAGCACCCGACTTTGTGGGGCGAACCCCAGGGTCCACGACCAGTGTCAGTGGGTGTCACCACTGCTTCTTCCACTGTTGTGCGTGCAATAGAACCCCCTGTTGTGTGTGCAAGGCAATCCCCTGTCCATACTGCATGTAAAGATGCCCCCTCCTCTCAGTCTTCACTTGTTATGGCAGTTTCTCAAGAAACAGCATCAACGTCCATGTCCACGTCCCACCTCAGCGTTCAATTGTCCATATCCCAGACCTTTGAACGAAAGCAGAAATTCGCAGCTAACGCCCCACAGGCCACAGTCCTAAATTCGCATATTTCACGACTGCTTGCGTTGGAAATGCTGCCTTTTAGGCTGGTGGAGACGGAATCCTTCCGCAACCTTATGGCAGTGGCCGTCCCTCGGTACTCGGTCCCCAGCCGACACTATTTTGCCCGGTGTGCCATCCCCGCACTACACAAGCACGTGTCCCAAAACATCTGCCGTGCCCTCAACAACGCAGTTACTGGGAGAGTCCACCTGACAACGGACACGTGGACAAGTGCTTGTGGCCAGGGACGGTACATCTCCCTGACGGCACACTGGGTAAACATAGTGGAAGCCGGGACCCAGTCGGACCTTCGGACGATACATATCCTCCCCACACCGAGGATTGCGGGCCCTATGTCAGTCAGAGTTGCCCCCACAGTGTACAGCTCCTGCGCATCATCCTTCTCCTCCTCATGTTCAGCCTCCAACTCAGATATCACATCAGTTACAAGCTGGAAGCACTGCAGTACTGCCTCCGCCAAGCGGCAACCGGCTGTGCTGAAGCTCATAAGCTTAGGTGATAAACCTCACACTTCTTGTGAGTTGTGGACAGCTGTGAAAGAGCAGGCAGATCTGTGGCTGAGACCGCTGAACCTACATCCAGGCATGGTCGTGTGTGACAATGGCCGTAACCTGGTGGCGGCTCTGAGGCGAGGCGAGATCACACACATACCATGCCTGGCTCATGTGCTTAACCTCGTGGTTCAGTGATTTCTTAAATCGTACCCGAGTTGCCAGATCTGCTCGTCAAAGTACGCCGCCTGTCAGCTCATTTTCGCAAGTCGGCTACAGCTTCCGCCGCCCTTGCTGTGTTGCAGCAGCGTTTGCAGCTTCCGGCACACCGACTGGTGTGTGATGTCCCCACACGTTGGAACTCTACCCTCCACATGTTGCTAAGGATATGTGAGCAGAAGAGAGCAGTTGTGGAGTACCAGCTGCAACAAGGCCGACGATATTCAGGTCAGACTCCACACATAAGACCTCAGGAGTGGACCTGGATGTCTGACATATGTACCATCCTGACAAACTTTGAGAAGGCCACCAAGATGGTGAGTGGCGATGACGCCATCATAAGTGTCAGCATCCCACTTTTCTGTCTTTTGCAAAGCTCTCTGCAGAGAATTAAAGAGGAGACATTGCAGCCAGAGTATGATGAGATGGATCAAGAAGCCGTAGCGGGCGATTACACACAGCCCAGCCTCATCTCATCCCAACGTGCATTGGGGGACAATGAGGGAGAGGAGGAGAAGGAGGAGCAGGAGGAGGAAGAACAGGATCTGGTATCATGCACTGTAGACGGTAGTACCTGTACAACTGTCATACCGTTGGTTCAGCATGGGTGGCCTGAGGACAGGGGGGAGGAGGAGGAGGAGGAGGAGAGCATGGTCAGTCATCACCTTGGTGAGGACACAGAAATCTTGCCCGTTACCAGTCTTGCACGCATGGCTGACTTTATGTTACGCTGCCTTAACCGTGACCCTCGTGTTGTCAAAATGTTGGGTGACAGTCATTACTGGTTGGTGACACTTGTAGACCCCCGCTACAAGGAGAACTTTCACTCTCTTTTTCCTGAGGTGGAGAGGTCTATAAAAATGGGGCAGTACCAGAAGGCCCTTGCTGCAGAACTGTTAAAAAAATTCCTATCTGAACACGCAAGCGGCAGAGGTCACAGTTCGTTGCCCAAGCAAGGCGTACATGCGAGAGAGACGCAACTCCAATCCAGCAGAGGCAGGGGGACACTGTCAACGTTCTGGGACAGTTTTCTCAGACCCTCCCTTCGGACAGACCCTGAGGCGCGGGGTACTCTCACAAGGAGTGGAAAGTTTCAAAAGATGGTGAGGGAGTACCTTGCCGACCGTACCAGTGTCCTCCGTGATTCCTCTGTGCCCTTTAATTATTGGATATCCAAACTGGACACTTGGAATGAACTCGCTCTGTACGCCTTGGAGGTCCTGGCCTGCCCTAGCGTGTTATCGGAGCGTGTTTTTAGTGCCGCTGGGGGAATTATAACTGATAAGCGCACTCGCCTGTCAACTGACAATGCTGACAAGCTGACCCTTATCAAAATGAACAAGGGCTGGATTGGGCCAGACTTCTCATTCTCAGCCACCCAGGGTCTCCAAGCCATGGCTCCATCTAGAAGTAGTCTACTCTGATACCTTGTCCAGTGGCATTCCTGATCTATAATTACCCTTCTGAACTAGCACCATATTTCATATATGCATGGATTTACCATTGAGTTGTGTATTAAGAGGGATGTCCACTAGTGTACATTTAATTTTTCTTGTGTTTTTGGGGAAAATATTTGGTCACTTGACCATGTACATCCCACCTAGCCATGGAGGTTGGCATCCAGTTTTTGAATGTAATGGCAGCCCCTCTCAATGAAGGCTGACCCTATGCAGTCACAGAAATATGTATAACTGGACATCACACCTAACAGAATATTGTTTCTCTGCAGCTCTTGGTTGTCCCCGGCCTACTATGAGGGGAAACACATTTAGAAAAGTGCCCTGCTACTGACCAGCCCAGGGGATGGGGATGACTCGGTACCCGGGCCTTTGCCTGGCCTTGGGGATGTCGCGGTGGTCGGCTCCCGGGCCTGTAACCTGGAGTCAGCTTTTAAAAGGGGATTATTTGTTAACTCTATGAAAGTTCGTGACGCCACCTGTGGTTTCTGGTGAGACTCACCAGCACTGCGGCAGTCCACTGAGGCCGGTGAAAAGGCAGCTCGATGGTATAGCTCCCCACAGGTGGAGCTAGGCCTCAGTGCAGCGTACAGAGAGGGGGATGCAGGACATGCGAGACCCAGCCGGTTCAGAGCAAGAACGGGGATGGACACGGTAGTCACTTCAGTACCTTTTACTGGTGGTAATTCAGCCACATCTCGGAGCACTGTAGGGTGAAGGGTGCATGTCAGGATCCTCCCCAATGAGCGGGTGTAGGGCCTCCTGTTTCTTGCCTCTGCGTAGTAAGTTTCTGACCTGCCTGAATCTAGGCCTAACTTTATCTCTGTCCTGCAATGGCTGACGTTGTGGTAGGGCCTTCTCTTGGAGTGCACGCTCCCAGCTTACGGGGCCTATGTGTCTCCTGGCTCTGTTAAGTATCAGCTCTCTGGTGAACCTGGGATCTGTAGTTCTCCAGGGATTCCGGTTATGCATTACTGGGTCGTAGAGATCCCAGTAAGCTCGGACCCGGTGTCCGGTAAATGTTTCGTTGTGAGCTGGGTAAGCTCCTCTGCCCCCACTGCTACTCACTTTCCACTCACCTTCGGCCACACTCGGGCCCTCACTAGGCTACTCACACTAACGGCAGCTTGCCGCTCTTCATCGATCTTTTGGCGCCGGCACACCTTAAGCTCACTATTCTGAGCTACAACTGAGTCTAGACTGGGCTTACCTCTGCAGACAGACTTCTGCAAAAACCGAACTGAGAACTCTGTCCCTCTCTGACTGTGAGCAGGAACTCTGTTCTGGCTAGACTGAACTGCCTTGCTCCAACTTCCCTATTTATATCCCTAGCGGGCTCCCTCTGCTGGTCTGAGGTGGAAGGTGGAGATGTGTGAATGTTTATGGGGGCCTCTTGTGGAGGATTCCATCAATGCACTCTTCAAGGATCTGTGGTACCAAGCGCAGCTGGGCGCCACATTCCCCCCTAGCAAAGCTCAGCACTCCCGGGCTGAAGTACATTTTAAAACAACAATAGTAAACATTAACAATGCAATAACTCTTCCCTTTATGGGAGGCACATTTCTTAAACGTTGCATAATAACATAAACAGGTACAAAGCGTCCTCAGAATTCAAGTCTCTTGTGGTGAGGTTCCCAGACAGGATGTCCATCTCACAGGGTAGAGTACTTGGTGGTTTGAGGGACCTGTCCCAAACCCTCAACGTAGGCCCTGGGGTGGCTGCAGGGCATGAAGATCCTGCGTTGGACCTCCATTAGAGCCACTCCAGACAGGTTTTACTTCTGAGGTCACCTAAAAGGGGCACTCCAGGGAGTGCAATTATATACAAGAAGCAGTTTTTGGGCTGCACACAGTCCTCAGCCACGAAGTTCTTAGATAAAATAAAGGAAGTCATTAAGCAAAGTGTCCATATCACTTGAACTGTTCAATAATAAAGCACAAAATAATATACATATGCATGAAAACACACAGAAATACAGTACAATAATACACAATACCCCAGGGGTAACTATCTACACTTTTCAGAGTTTAGCTATCTTACTGATTATATCTGACAGGGGGTTGACCTTTAGTACTACACGTGGATCTGCGTAGTACTGGAATGCATGAGGCACTAATAGGTGCTCTACCTCCCAATGTGTCAGTACTAGGTGTGGAGGGGCTACAAGGCTGCATTGACCTCTCTACTGGACTGACAAGTTCACCATTGGCTGGGCCTTCTTGCTCTTCTCCTACCGGGGATCCTTCGTCCGGGGATTCTTCTTGAGCTGGCTCCTCTTCAGCACTTACAGGCTCTTCTTGCTGTGGGTTGAAGGTGATTACAGGGATGATTACTGCTCCTCCTAGTTGGGGCCAATCTGCCGGGAATTCTCCTAAGTCAGTGTGGATTACTGCTTCTTTAGGCTCCTCTGGGATAACGAGAGGCACTTCCTCTTGGGGTTTTAGCAGATCTGGACACAACTTTAGGTGATCCCTGGATACTGTTGCAGTCGTCCTTCCTCCGTCTCTACTAATTATGCAGGTCTTCTTATTATCAAATCTTGAATTCAACACAGTGTAGGGTTCCCTCTCCCACTGGTCATCAAGTTTGTGGTTCCTTCTTTTCCTTTTTAGTACTACTTCACCAGGTGTGAAGGGTTCTGCTTGGGCACCTCTGTTGTTATGAGCTTCCTGGTTGTCCCTCACCCGAGTGAGACTGTCTTCAACACAGGCTTGTACTCTTCTGTACTGCTTCCTGTCTGGCCGTGTCCCAGTCCTCAGTGGTCACATCCGCTTCTGGTTCTACAACACCAAGCTCCAGGTCCATGGGCAGCTTTCCTGGCCTTCCTCGAATGATATATGCCGGAGTTCAGTTGGTGGAACTTACTGGTATGTGATTGTACAGATCTACTAGGTCATGTAGTAGGTCTGGCCACTGATTTCTCTCCTCAAGTGGTATGGTCTTTAGCAGGTCGATGATGATGTTATTCATCTTCTCACAGAGACCATTTGTTTGTGGGTGGTACGGTGTAGTTCTTATCTTCTTACACCCGTATAGATGGCAGAACTCCTTGAACAACTCAGCCTCAAAGGCCAAACCTTGGTCCGTCAGCACCTGCTCAGGATAACCATGGGGTCTACAGAAATACGCTTGGAATGTCTTTGCTGCTGTCTCTGCCGTCAAGTCTTTGATGGGGGCGACCACCACGAAACGTGAGTAGTGATCCACCATGGTCAGAGCATAAGAATACCCTGACCAGCTTGGGGACAGCTTGACATGGTCCAAGGCCACGATCTCCAGGGGTCGAGTCGTCTTGATGGGTTGCAGGGGTGCCTTCTGGCTGCTGTAGTCTTTTCTTCTGAGGTCACAGGGTCCACAGTCCAGACACCACCGCTCAATGGAGCTGCGCATCCCTACCCAGTAGAATCGACACTTCAGCAGGGTCTCTAGCTTTTTCCAGCCAAAGTGCCCCGACTGATCGTGGTAGGCCTCCAACACCATTTGGATGTCTGTCTTGGGGACCACTATCTGCCATACCATTTCATGGGTTTTTGGTTTGACGTACCTCCGGCACAGCTTCTCACAGTAGATAAACAGCCGGCTTCTCTCATTCCACAGCTGCTTTGCTTGCAGAGACGCTTCTTTTTCCAGGGAGGAACCTTCTTGGGTTATCAGCTCCTTAATGCGGCTTACAACCGGGTCACTGTCCTGGGTCTCTTTCCAGCTGTGGTGAAGCAGGGGGTTTAACGTCTTTCCACGCTGCCTCCTGGAGGCTCGTTGCTCGTGGATCATCCCATTCCAGTGAAAGGCAGGTAGCTCAATCTCTTCCAGTCATTCACTTCTTCTTCTGTGTCTGACTGGTGAGGCATCCTAGACAGGGCATGGGCGTTGGCGTTCTTGCGGCCCACCCGGTATTTAATTGTAAATTGGTAGTTTGACAGCCGAGCCATCCATCGTTGTTCCAGTGCTCCTAGCTTAGCTGTTTCAAGATGGGTCAAGGGGTTGTTATCAGTGAAGGCACTGAACTTACTGGAGGCTAGGTAGTGCTTGAACCTTTCAGTGATGGCCCAGACCAAGGACAGGAACTCCAACTTAAAGCTGCTATAGTTCTCTGGGTTTCTCTCGGTCAGGCAGAGCTTCCTGCTTGCGTATGCAATCAATTTCTCTTGGCCATTCTGCTTCTGACTTAAGACAGCTCCCAGTCCTTCGTTGCAGGCATCAGTATACAGCAGGAACGGTTGGCTGTAGTGAGGGTAGGCTAGGATCTCATCGCCTGTCAGGATCTCCTTCATCTCCTGAAACGACTCGGCTTGCTCCTTACCCCAGTGGAATGGGGGATTTCTGCCTTTGGGGGACTGCCCTACCAGGAGGTCTTGCAGAGGAGCTGCTTTCTTGGTGTAGTCTTTTACAAACCTCCGGTAGTATCCTACTAGTCCCAAGAACTGACGCACCTCCTTGAGGTTCTTCGGCTCCGGCCACTTCTGGATGGCAGTGACCTTCTCCGGGTCTGGTGCTACCCCTTCTGGACTGACAATGTGTCCCAGGTACTGTACCTTTCTCTTGAGCAGGTCGCACTTTGAGGGCTTCAGCCTCATCCCGTACCGGGACAGTGACTCAAATACCTCTGCCAGGTACTTCAAGTGGTCCTCATACGTTTTGGAGTACACTATCACGTCATCCAGGTATAGTAACACAGTCTCGAAGTTGCGGTGTCCCAGGCAGCACTCCATCAATCTCTGGAACGTCCCGGGGGCATTGCAGAGTCCAAACGGCATACTGTTGAACTCGCAGAGTTCCATCAGGGTAGTGAAGGCTGTCTTCTCCTGATCCTCCTCAGCCACAGCTACTTGCCAGTACCCACTAGTGAGGTCAAGGGTGGAAAAGTAATTTGCAGACTTTAAGGCAGCCAGGGACTCCTCTATGCGTGGTAAAGGGTATGCATCTTTATGTGTAATGCGATTTACTTGTCGGTAATTTACACACATTCTCATGCTCCCGTCCTTTTTCCTAACTAGCACTTGGGGAGCTGCCCAGGGACTACAACTATCCCTTACTACCCCCACCTTTCTCATGTCGTGCAACATTTCCTTAGCCTTCTGGTAGTGTGCTGGTGGTATAGGACTTTTAACTTTCTTTGATGGGTGGATGGTCACCTGTGGGGATATGGTGTTGAACCCCCTTAATCCTCCCGAAGTCAAGTGGATGTTTACTGAACACCTGCGCGTATTCTTGAATCACCCGGTGTACACCCTGTTTCTGATGGGCAGGAGTGGTGTCTGTCCCAACATGGAGCTGTTGACACCAACTTGCTCATACAATTTCACATGCCAAAAGATGAAGAAGAACAGAATCAAAAATATGACATTAAGTGGAGCACTTACAGGTATTCAAGGTGAAAGAGACCAGCAAAGGCATCGTCTCGAATGACAGTAAATGAGATAGAATTCAGCAAGCTGAAAATGAAGACAGCAGGTTAGAAGCGAACCAGACTTTATGGTGCTCAGAATTAGTCAAGCAGAATTTATTGACTCCTCTTGCAAAGCACTGAGACTCCCGCTGTGTATAGATGGCGCCTTGCGGCCTCCCGCTGTGTATAGATGGCGCCGTGCGGCCTCCCGCTGTGTATAGATGGCGCCGTGCGGTCTCCCGCTGTGTATAGATGGCGCCGTGCGGCCTCCCACTGTGTATAGATAGCGCCGTATAGATGGCTACTGCGGCCTCCTGCTGAGTATACGTGTAAAGATGGCTATGTGCGGCCTCCTGCTGAGTATAGATGCCGCACGGCGCTCCCCCCAGAGACAGCAGGAGGCCGCACAGCACCATCTATACTCAGCGGGAGACCGCACGTAGCCATCTATACACAGCGGGAGGCCGCATGGGGCCCCGCCCCAGAGACAGCAGGAGGCCGCACAGCACCTTTTATACTCAGCGGGAGGCCGCACGTAGCCATCTATACACAGCGGGAGGCCGCACGGCGCCCCCCCCAGAGACAGCAGGAGGCCACACAGCGCCATCTATACTCAGCGGAAGGCCGCACGTAGCCATCTATACACAGCGGGAGGCCGCACGGCGCCCCCCCAGAGACAGCAGGAGGACGCACAGCGCCACCTATACTCAGCGGGAGGCCGCACGTAGCCATCTATACACAGCGGGAGGCCGCACGGCGCCCCCCCAGAGACAGCAGGAGGCCGCACAGCACCATCTATACTCAGCGGGAGGCCGCACGTAGCCATCTATACACAGCGGGAGGCCGCACGTAGCCATCTGTACACAGCGGGGGGCCGCACGGCGCCCCCCCAGATACAGCAGGAGGCCGCACGGCGCCAACTATACTCAGCAGGAGGCCGCACGCAGTCACGCACACACACAAACATATACAGACATATACATACACGCATAAACACATTTGAAACACAAAAATACATATAAACAGACATGACACAATGATATCTGCCCACACACACACACACATACAAACAGATATCACACAATGACACCTGCCCACACACACAAACAGACATCACACAATGACATCTGCCTACACACACACACACACATACACACACAAACAGACATCACACAATGACATCTGCCTGCAC